>NC_143044.1:58560000-58687500 GCF_057628025.1 Oncorhynchus mykiss | reverse complement strand
AAATAAATTGTTATTTTACTGCTGTTCTTTAGTAATTTGTTACTTTTATTTCTTTTCTTTTTTTTAAGGATTTATTTTCTTAAAACTGCATTGTTGGTTAAGGGCTTGTAAGTAAGCATTTCACTGTCAGGTCTGTTGTATTCGGAGCATGTGACAAAATAAAATTGGATTTGATATAATAATATAACACAATAATATATTCCATTTAGGAGATACTTACATTTTACCTATTGGTGGTCCCAGGAATCGAACCCATTATTCTGTCTTGCAAGCGCCATGCTCTACCAACGTCACCATCACGGCCATTTGAGTAGCAGGTCTATGTATGACTATCGTAAGGCGTTCTGCTGTAGGTGATGTAGAGGACAGAACAGAGAGAACAGAGAGAGGCAGTAGGGGTTAGTGGTGCTGAAGTTATCCAGGCTGGGAACCACAGGGAGGAGCTGTGGCTCTGCCTCCGCTATACACACAGAGAGAACAGGAAGGAGTACCTCTCTCTCTCACTCTCTCTCTCTCGCTCATTCTCTTTCTCTCGCTCTGTCTGTCTCGCTCTCTCACTCTCTCTCTCTCTCTCTCTTTCTCTCTCTCTCTCTCTCTCTCTCTCTCTCTCTCTCTCTCTCTTTCTCTCTCTCTCTCTCTCTCTCTCTCTCTCTCTCTCTTTCTCTCTCTCTCTCTCTCTCTCTCTCTCTTTCTCTCTCTCTCTCTCTCTCTCTCTCTCTCTCTCTCTCTCTCTCTCTATATATATATATATATATATATATATATATTTCTCTCTCAACTGTCTGTTAATGAGCAGGGTCGTACAACTCCACTGCTCCTTGCAACACCCACTCTATCTGCTCAGAAGTTTGTACCGAAAGACAAGTTGTTGTTTTTTTTATATACTGATTGGGTTAAGCGGTTAACATATTAATTGGCTGTTAAATAATACCAGTCTATAATTGTATATCAACATGTCAATAACACTTTGTGACAAGTGCATTAGATATGACATGGTTGTGGTCACTTCTAGGAAAGAGTCTAGTTCTGCGAGGGATCTGAAAGGAGACAGAGCGCATGTGGTTGACCGTGGGCTCAAATGAGATGCCGTTGGAACAGTCTTTTACCTCTCTGGTTACATCACAGCGGGAGCTGGAATTGGTTAACGTGTGGTAGAGGTACCACTTCCAGGTAGAGTTTATGAGTTACTTGATGTAATTCATGTGTCAGGGAAGACACATTTTTATGGATACGTCTGGAGATGTGCTGCTGTGAAACAAGGAGATATGAAACTTCTGAAAACAAAAAGATCCAAAAAGATATTTCTGAAGAATCAAAACAAGGAAGACGGATGTGCATCAGGTGTGTTTATTCATTCTCAGTAGAAGCTGGGTTCCCGCTAGTGACTACTTTACATTGTGACTGAATACTGGAGGCCTTTAATAGGAGAGAGACGATTCTTTTGGAGCTTTTGAAAGGAGATTTCAGCCGTGTTTGATTGTATCTAAAAGAGAAAGGATTACCTAACTTGTCAAGCTAACATTTAACTTTTAACCCACCGGACAAAGATGATGTAGACAGAGAGTATCTCCTCCTCAGTCCTCACAAACAATCTGTTGTCCATTTACACCTTTCAGTGACCAAAGTCATTGTTCCTGCTTTCCCCTGTCCTCTACGACTGCAACAGTCAGACACCCCATGTCTGTCCTCCTGTCCTCTACCACTGCAACAGTCAGACACCCCATGTCTGTCCCCTACCACTGCAACAGTCAGACACCCCATGTCTGTCCCCTACCACTGCAACAGTCAGACACCCCATGTCTGTCCTCCTGTCTCCTACCACTGCAACAGTCAGACACCCCATGTCTGTCCCCTACCACTGCAACAGTCAGACACCCCATGTCTGTCCTCCTGTCTCCTACCACTGCAACAGTCAGACACCCCATGTCTGTCCTCCTGTCCCCTACCACTGCAACAGTCAGACACCCCATGTCTGTCCTCCTGTCCCCTACCACTGCAACAGTCAGATACCCCATGTCTGTCCTCCTGTACCCTACCACTGCAACAGTCAGACACCTCATGTCTGTCCTCCTGTCCCCTACCACTGCAACAGTCAGACACCCCATGTCTGTCCCCTACCACTGCAACAGTCAGACACCCCATGTCTGTCCCCTACCACTGCAACAGTCAGACACCCCATGTCTGTCCTCCTGTCCCCTACGACTGCAACAGTCAGACACCCCATGTCTGTCCTCCTGTCCCCTACCACTGCAACAGTCAGACACCCCATGTCTGTCCTCCTGTCCCCTACCACTGCAACAGTCAGATACCCCATGTCTGTCCTCCTGTACCCTACCACTGCAACAGTCAGACACCCCGTGTCTGTCCTCTTGTCCCCTACCACTGCAACAGTCAGACACCCCATGTCTGTCCTCCTGTCCCCTACCACTGCAACAGTCAGACACCCCATGTCTGTCCTCCTGTCCCCTACCACTGCAACAGTCAGATACCCCATGTCTGTCCTCCTGTACCCTACCACTGCAACAGTCAGACACCCCGTGTCTGTCCTCTTGTCCCCTACCACTGCAACAGTCAGACACCCCATGTCTGTCCTCCTGTCCCCTACCACTGCAACAGTCAGACACCCCATGTCTGTCCCCTACCACTTCAACAGTCAGACACCCCATGTCTGTCCTCCTGTCCCCTACCACTGCAACAGTCAGACACCCCATGTCTGTCCTCCTGTCCCCTACGACTGCAACAGTCAGACACCCCATGTCTGTCCTCCTGTCCCCTACCACTGCAACAGTCAGACACCCCGTGTCTGTCCTCCTGTCCCCTACCACTGCAACAGTCAGACACCCCATGTCTGTCCCCTACCACTGCAACAGTCAGACACCCCATGTCTGTCCTCCTGTCCCCTACGACTGCAACAGTCAGACACCCCATGTCTGTCCTCCTGTCCCCTACCACTGCAACAGTCAGACACCCCATGTCTGTCCTCCTGTCCCCTACGACTGCAACAGTCAGACACCCCATGTCTGTCCTCCTGTCCCCTACCACTGCAGCAGCTAGTCGCCAGTCACTTAGTGAGAGCCAAAACTGTCTGGCATGGATCGCTACCTTCTCAAGATGCCAAATTAAATGTTCCATCCAGCAGGGTCGTGACTCTGTCCTAGTAAATGTTCCATCCAGCAGGGTCATAACTCTGTTCTAGTAAATGTTCCATCCAGCAGGGTCATGACTCTGTTCTAGTAAATGTTCCATCCAGCAGGGTCATGACTCTGTTCTAGTAAATGTTCCATCCAGCAGGGTCATGACTCTGTTCTAGTAAATGTTCCATCCAGCAGGGTCATGACTCTGTTCTAGTAAATGTTCCATCCAGCAGGGTCATGACTCTGTTCTAGTAAATGTTCCATCCAGCAGGGTCATGACTCTGTTCTAGTAAATGTTCCATCCAGCAGGGTCATGACTCTGTTCTAGTAAATGTTCCATCCAGCAGGGTCATGACTCTGTTCTAGTAAATGTTCCATCCAGCAGGGTCATGACTCTGTTCTAGTAAATGTTCCATCCAGCAGGGTCATGACTCTGTTCTAGTAAATGTTCCATCCAGCAGGGTCATGACTCTGTTCTAGTAAATGTTCCATCCAGCAGGGTCATGACTCTGTCCTAGTAAATGTTCCATCCAGCAGGGTCATGACTCTGTTCTAGTAAATGTTCCATCCAGCAGGGTCATGACTCTGTTCTAGTAAATGTTCCATCCAGCAGGGTCATGACTCTGTCCTAGTAAATGTTCCATCCAGCAGGGTCATGACTCTGTCCTAGTAAATGTTCCATCCAGCAGGGTCATGACTCTGTTCTAGTAAATGTTCCATCCAGCAGGGTCATGACTCTGTTCTAGTAAATGTTCCATCCAGCAGGGTCATGACTCTGTTCTAGTAAATGTTCCATCCAGCAGGGTCATGACTCTGTCCTAGTAAATGTTCCATCCAGCAGGGTCATGACTCTGTTCTAGTAAATGTTCCATCCAGCAGGGTCATGACTCTGTCCTAGTAAATGGTCTAGCCAGCAGGGTCGTGACTCTGTCCTAGTAAATGGTCCAGCCAGCAGGGTCATGACTCTGTCCTAGTAAATGGTCTAGCCAGCAGGGTCGTGACTCTGTCCTAGTAAATGTTCCATCCAGCAGGGTCATGACTCTGTCCTAGTAAATGGTCTAGCCAGCAGGGTCGTGACTCTGTCCTAGTAAATGGTCCAGCCAGCAGGGTCATGACTCTGTTCTAGTAAATGGTCCAGCCAGCAGGGTCATGACTCTGTTCTAGTAAATGTTCCATCCAGCAGGGTCGTGACTCTCTCCTATCTGTACATCATTATCCTAGCTAATGAGTCCTTCCTTCACTGTGACTCTAGCATACAGCTGACACCCATTCACAACACAGAGGGGACCTGTGTGACATGCCCAGACCTGTTTGTTTCCAGATGACAGGATGCTTAACCCCCCTCTAACAGTCAGATTTTATTTTCTCATTGTCTTCCTCCAAAAGGCAGGAGGACAGCAGTAGGTCGGACATTTAAAGGGGGTCGGGGAGAATGAAAAGGGGTGAAGTAAGAGCTCTTGATGTCAAGTATCTTCTTAGTCATCCTAATAAAAACACGACAAATAAGATGTTGCCCTGTTTGTAGTCATTATCAGTTCTTCCATGCTCTGAGCTGTTGCATTAAACATTAGACAGCCTCTGATGTCTGCTTAACACATTAATTCTCCCCTCAGTATTCAGCCTGTCATAGTCAAATCAGCCAAGCACACAAAAGCCTGATTCCCAAACGGCACCCTATTCCCTATTTAGTGCACTCCTTTTAACCTGGGTCCTGGTCAAGAGTAGTGTACTACGTAGGGAACATGATGTCATTTGGGACTCAGGCAAAGTCAAATAAGAGCGAGGAGAGATGAGGCGCGTAGCGGCGTAGCACCGAGCCGGGGCGTTGTCATCAGTGGCTCACTACCCTCGCACTTCCACCTCCCTTTACACAGAGTTCAGCCCAGCCTGTATCGTCAACCTCTCTTTACACAGAGCTCAGCCCTGCCTGTATCTTCCACATCCCTTTACACAGAGCTCAGCCCTGCCTGTATCTTCCACCTCCCTTTACACAGAGCTCAGCCCTGCCTGTATCTTCAACCTCTCCTTACACAGAGCTCAGCCCTGCCTGTATCTTCCACCTCCCTTTACACAGAGCTCAGCCCTGCCTGTATCTTCAACCTCCCCTTACACAGAGCTCAGCCCTGCCTGTATCTTTCACCTACCCTTACACAGAGCTCAGCCCTGCCTGTATCTTCAACCTACCCTTACACAGAGCTCAGCCCTGACTGTATCTTCCACCTCCCCTTACACAGAGCTCAGCCCTGCCTGTATATGCTTGGGGGAAGAAGAAGTGACACTCAAATTCAATCTTCTTCAGCCGCCACTGTGGCCAGGCAGCCTATCTTCCCAGTGCAGGGTGAGGGTGGCAGGCATGCAGAGCGCCGATAGCAGGCCTCTTCAAAAGGGACCAGCTTCTGAGCCACTGGAGCCGCAACAATAGAGCCCTCTTCTGTCAACAAAGAGAGAGACTAGAGAGCCCAGATATCTACTCTACTGAAAGATTAACAATGGTAAATCCTTTAGGCCCCCTTTCTTTTCATTTTTTTTTTTTTTTACATGTATGATTTATTTTAGAAGTTATTTACAGGACACTGATCTCCGAGGCTGAATTGGAACAAGAGATTAGCTCCATTTAAAGGGGAAAAGGGCCGTTTTCCCACTGGATGGTACAGGTTTCTTTGTAGAACTCGGACAATGGTGTGGAAAGCCTTGTAATAAGGATATTTCAGAGACTCTCACACTTGTTTGCAAAGCTTTCAGATATACAAATAAATAAATTAATGTTGTTGAATATAAAGTATTCATCCAGTGAGTGGTTTTGACTGGGGGGTGTGTTTGCAGTGGCGTCATGCACTCCAAACATCTGAAGGGGAACAAAGTGAGTGAGGATTGGTTTGGGGGAGTGGTTCAAAGGGGGGTGGGGTCCTGAGGGGGGGGGGGGGGGGGGGGGGGGGTGTTCCGATGGAGGAGGAGTGCAGACGGGGGTGGTCCTAAGGGGGGTGGGGTCCTGAGGGGGGTGTTCCGATTGGGGCGGCCCCTGCCCCTGGGCCCACGCCCTGCCCTTGGGCCCACGCCCTGCCTCAGGGCCCACGCCCTGCCCCTGGGCCCACGCCCTGCCCCTGGACCCACGCCCTGCCCCAGGGCCCACGCCCTGCCCCTGGACCCACGCCCTGCCCCAGGGCCCACGCCCTGCCCCTTGGCCCACGCCCTGCCCCTTGGCCCACGCCCTGCCCCTTGGCCCACGCCCTGCCCCAGGGCCCACGCCCTGCCCCAGGGCCCACGCCCTGCCCCTGGACCCACTATGGACATCATGCTTCTGTGTGTGTGTCTGTCTGTGTGTGTGTGTGTGTGTGTGTGTGGTCACAGTTACCATCAAACACTAGATATTCTGCTCATGTCTTTACAGGGAGGGGGTTCACGGAGGGGGTTTAGGGTAAGAGCCAGGACGTCAGGACTGACGACTAAATAGCTGTGCAAACAGTTCGATACAGGAACCACTATCCAAACAGACGACTTCCACTCATTAATATTAAAAAGTGTCAGGTGAATCCTCCCTTTGACCAGTAAATATTGAATCAATGTAATACTAGAGCCGTCAGGGCTGCTCCTGTACGTTCAGCTCCTAACAGAGAGAAACTGTGGAATATAAAGGGGATCTAGTTGAAAACTAATTACCAACAGCAAGGATGAGTCCCTAATGACATCATATTCCCTACGAAGTGCCCTACTTTAGACCGGGGCCCATGTCCCTAATGACATCATATTACCTACCTAGTGCACTACTTTAGACCAGGGCCCATGTCCCAAATGACATCATATTCCCTACGAAGTGCACTATTTTAGACCAGGGCCCATGTCCTTAATGACATCATATTCACTACGAAGTGCACTACTTTAGACCAGGGCCCATGTCCCTAATAACATCATATTACCTACGAAGTGCCCTACTTTAGACCGGGGCCCATGTCCCTAATGACATAATATTACCTACATAGTGCACTACTTTAGACCAGGACCCATGTCCCTAATAACATCATATTACCTACGAAGTGCCCTACTTTAGACCAGGACCCATGGTGGTCCTTGCTTTGTTGAAGTTAATTCACTGCCACCACTACCCAGTTACACTCTCTTCATACGATCAGCCAGATCAGTAATACTCCCTCTATACGATCAGCCAGATCAGCTATACTCCCTCCATATGATCAGTCAGATCAGTTACACTCCCTCCATACGATCAGCCAGATCAGTTATACTCCCTCCATACGATCAGCCAGATCAGTTATACTCCCTCCATACGATCAGCCAGATCAGTTATTCTCCCTCCATACGATAAGCCAGATCAGTTATACTCCCTCCATACGATCAGCCCTCCATACGATCAGCCAGAACAGTTATACTCCCTCCATACGATCAGCCAGATCAGTTATTCTCCCTCCATACGATCAGCCAGATCAGTTATTCTCCCTCCATACGATCAGCCCTCCATACGATCAGCCAGATCAGATATTCTCCCTCTATACGATCAGCCAGATCAGTTATTCTCCCTCCATACGATCAGCCAGATCAGTTGTTCTCCCTCCATACGATCAGCCAGATCAGTTGTTCTCCCTCCATACGATCAGCCCTCCATACGATCAGCCAGATCAGTTATTCTCCCTCCATACGATCAGCCAGATCAGTTGTTCTCCCTCCATACGATCAGCCCTCCATACGATCAGCCAGATCAGTTATTCTCCCTCCATACGATCAGCCAGATCAGTTCAATTTATTCTCAGAATGTTGCAGCACATTATCGCGCAAGAAAGGTGAAAGTGATGGACTGGGGTCTCTGTTTTAGGGGTGCATCCCAAATGGCAACCTATTTCCTGTGTAGTGCACAACTTTTGACCAGGGTCCGTTAGGGCTCTTATGAAAAAAAAAAGTAGTGCACTGTATCGGGAATAGAATGCCATTTGGGAGATCCACTTACTCTGCTCTTAGCAGAAGGAGTATTTTCTGATTGGGGGAGATTGGCTCGGGATGAGGAGATGGGTAGAGGGTATGTTAAGGGACGGGGAGACAGAGAGAGGCTGAGGGGTTGACAGCAAGGCCTGCTGGGAGAATATGGAGGAGAAGTGTTTAAAGAACACAGAGGGGCGCAGGGGCCAGCCAGCTGAACTCAGCATTGATAAGCAATGGAGGAGCCGGTTCCATACAGGATGGAGGAAGAGTAGGACTCTATAGATAGATAAGGAGGCAATGAGGAGTCCACTTTTAAAGAGAAAACATTTACTTTTTTGAGTATTCCGTGTTTGTGGGTAGGACTCTGTTTCTTAAATGTATACAAGTCATCAAAACAATTCATAATTGCCAATGTTTCAGGACAGTTGTTCCTATCAGGCCAGAAAGATCATGTATTTTAATTTGACCTTAGATTGAGCCAAAGCTCTGTGTATCTGAGGCTGATTTTACAGGAAGAAAAAAATTCACAGTGTCTGATGCTGAGTGTTAAGATGCCCTGGGACTGAGAGAGACTGACAGAGAGTCAAAGAGAGAGACAAATAGAGAGACAAAGAGAGAGACAGTGAGAGAGTCAGAGACAAAGAGAAAGAGAGAGAGAGAGAGAGAGAGAGAGAGAGAGAGAGACAGTGAGAGAGTCAGAGACAGAGAGAGAGAGAGACAAAGAGAGAGACAGTGAGAGAGTCAGAGACTGAGAGAGAGAGACAAAGAGAGAGACAAAGAGAGAGACAAAGAGAGAGACAGAGAGAGATTCAGAGAGAGACAGAGAGAGAGACAGAGAGAAAGAGACAAAGAGAGAGACAGAGAGAGAGACAGAGAGAGAGAGACAAAGAGAGACAGCGAGAGAGTCAGAGACAGAGAGAGACAGAGAGAGAGAGACGAAGAGAGAGAGAGACAGTGAGAGACAAAGAGAGAGAGAGAGAGAGAGAGAGAGAGAGAGAGAGAGAGAGAGAGAGAGAGAGAGAGAGAGAGAGAGAGAGAGAGAGAGAGAGAGAGAGAGAGGGAAAGAGAGAGGGAAAGAGAGAGGGAAAGAGAGAAAGGCAGGCCTCCCTGTTTCTTGGCAGAATGTCTGAACATCTGCATTAGTGAAATACATGGGGAATACAGTACAGACCAACCTTCATCACTGCTGTTGAAATACATTTGGAGGTCAGGCTGTGAAACAGGCAATTATCAAAGGAGAAAGGAGACTACCCCAAAGCTGTGAGACAAACTCAGACTGGAGAGGCTGCTACGGTTAAATTCTGTTACATTCAATGGTCAAATACTTTAACTCATTTGGGAAGGGAGAGACTTTCATGAACCGCAGTGACTGCAGCTGCACTTCCATACAGTTTTAAGACGACTTCCTCCTCAGTCGGTTCCTCTTCTTGTTTTGGGCGGCGTTCGGCGGTCTTCTAGCCATCGCAGATCCACTATTTCATTTTCCATTTGTTTTGTCTTGTCTTCCTGCACACCTGGTTTTACATCTCCTAGTAATTGTCATGTGTATTTAACACTCTGTTCCCTCCATGTCTGTGTGGGGGTATTGTTTATAGTCGAGGTTGGCTTCTGGCTGGTTTACATCTCATCATCATTACTATGTGTATTTAACCCTCTGTTCCCTCCATGTCTGTGTGGGGGTATTGTTTATAGTCGAGGTTGGCTTCCGGCTGGTTTGCGCCGGGTTTTTGTTTTGTACCGGTGCTTTGTGGACAGCTGGTACTTTGTTTGGGTTTTTGTACTTTCGCTGCCTCACTTGCTCTTTGGGCATTTTGTTTTGGTGACGCGGTTTCGTTCTGTATTATGATTGCCTCAGTAAAGTGCTTTGTCCGTTCGTCTCTGCTCTCCTGCGCCTGACTTCCATGCACCAGCTACACACACCATCATGACAGATAGACTTGTAGTAGTAATACATTGAGGACACACACTCACACAATAGTACAGAGCCTTTTAAAAAGTATTCACACCCCTTGAATTTTTCCACATTTTGTTACAGTCTGAAATGTAAAATGGATTATAAGGGGAGATATTGTGTCGCTGATCTACACACAACACACCTCCATAAATGTCAAAGAGAATGTGTTTTTTTTTTTATATTTACAAATTAAAATATATAATGACAGGTTGAAATGTCTCGAGTCAATAAGTATTCAACCCCTTTTTGATATGGTTTCCTAAGTAAGATCAGGAGTAAAAATGTGCTTTAACAAGTCACATAATAAGTTGTATGAACTCGTAACCATGATTAGTGTTAGAGGTGTTTCAGTAGTTTGCAAAGTACTGTACTAGGGTTTAAAAAAATAATAATATCCCTATGAGCACAGCGAAGTTATTCATTACACTTTGGATGGTTGAATCAATACACTCAGTCACTACAAAAGACACAGACATCCTTCTTAACTCAGTTGCCGGAGAGGAAGGAAACCTGCTCGGGCATTTCACCATGAGGCCAATTGTGACTTTAAAATAGTTACAGAGTTTAATGACTGTGATAGGAGATAACTGAGGATTGATCAACAACATTGTAGTTACTCCACAATACTAACCTAGTTGACAGAAGCCTGTAAAAAATAACACTATAAAAAAACTGCTGCCTATTTGCAAAGAAGGCACTAAATTAATACAAAGCATTATGTTTGGGGCAAATCCAACAAATGTCATAGGCAAGGACTAGGGAGTTTTTTTGGGGGGGGGATACAAATAAACGGAATAGAGTTAAGCACAGGCAAAATCCTAGAGGAAAACCTGGTTCAGTCTGGTTTATAACGGACACTGGGAGACAAATTCACCTTTCAGCAGGACAATAACCTCAAACACAAGGCCAAATATACACTGGAGTTGCTTACCGAGAAGAGTGAATGTTCCTGATTGGCCGAGATACAGTTTTGACTTGCACTGGCTTGAAAACATATGACAAGACTTGAACAAGGCTTTCTAGCAATGATCGACAACCAACTTCACAAAGCTTGATTATTTTTTTAAAGAAAAATGTCAAATTTTTGTAACATCCAGGTGTGCAAAGCTCTTAGAGATTTAACCACAAAGACTGTAATCACTGCCAAATGTGATTCTAACATGTATTGACTGATGGGGTTGAATATTTATCCAATCAAGGAATATATACATGTTTTATTTATATACTTAAAAATACACTTAAATAACATTTTATTTGTGTTTTACCACTTTGACATAACAGAGTGTTTTCTGTAGATTGTTGGGGGAAAAAAAGACAATTCAATTCATGTTAATCTTACTTTGTAACACAACAAAATCAGGAAAAAGTCAAGGAGTGTGAATACTTCCTGAAAGCACTGTGTACTCGCTTCACACACACAAACACACACACACACACACACACACACACACACACACACACACACACACACACACACACTTCCTTCCCACCCACACACTTTACAGACATGCCATTATCCACTCTCATACATTTGCCTAACAGCATGCCAGACAAGATGACTGTCAACATCTCCCTACACAGACGAAATCCTCAGAGTGTTACATCACAGCATTACAGACTCAGTGACTGGTTCTGGCTCAGTCTAAAAGCAAGAAGCAGGTATCGGCGCCTTGGGTTAACGTGGAGGCGGAGCACTGCCAAAGACTCTGGTTTCCCACTCAGAATAGAATAGTTTCTGCAGCTAACACTGTAGTCATTTCCTGATCTGGTTTATATTCTCTGCAGCTAGCGCTGTAGTCATTTCCTGATCTGGTTTATATTCTCTGCAGCTAGCGCTGTAGTCATTTCCTGATCTGGTTTATAATCTCTGCAGCTAGCGCTGTAGTCATTTCCTGATCTGGTTTATATTCTCTGCAGCTAGCGCTGTAGTCATTTCCTGATCTGGTTTATAATCTCTGCAGCTAGCGCTGTAGTCATTTCCTGGAAGGTTTATATTCTCTGCAGCTAGCGCTGTAGTCATTTCCTGATCTGGTTTATCATCTCTGCAGCTAGCGCTGTAGTCATTTCCTGATCTGGTTTATATTCTCTGCAGCTAGCGCTGTAGTCATTTCCTGATCTGGTTTATAATCTCTGCAGCTAGCGCTGTAGTCATTTCCTGATCTGGTTTATAATCTCTGCAGCTAACACTGTAGTCATTTCCTGATCTGGTTTATATTCTCTGCAGCTAACACTGTGGTCATTTCCTGATCTGGTTTATAATCTCTGCAGCTAACACTGTAGTCATTTCCTGATCTGGTTTATATTCTCTGCAGCTAGCGCTGTAGTCATTTCCTGATCTGGTTTATATTCTCTGCAGCTAGCGCTGTAGTCATTTCCTGATCTGGTTTATAATCTCTGCAGCTAGCGCTGTAGTCATTTCCTGATCTGGTTTATATTCTCTGCAGCTAGTACTGTAGTCATTTCCTGATCTGGTTTATATTCTCTGCAGCTAGCGCTGTAGTCATTTCCTGATCTGGTTTATATTCTCTGCAGCTAGCGCTGTAGTCATTTCCTGATCTGGTTTATATTCTCTGCAGCTAGCGCTGTAGTCATTTCCTGATCTGGTTTATAATCTCTGCAGCTAGCGCTGTAGTCATTTCCTGATCTGGTTTATAATCTCTGCAGCTAGTACTGTAGTCATTTCCTGATCTGGTTTATATTCTCTGCAGCTAGTGCTGTAGTCATTTCCTGGTAGGTTTATATTCTCTGCAGCTAGCGCTGTAGTCATTTCCTGATCTGGTTTATATTCTCTGCAGCTAGCGCTGTAGTCATTTCCTGGTAGGTTTATATTCTCTGCAGCTAGTACTGTAGTCATTTCCTGATCTGGTTTATATTCTCTGCAGCTAGCGCTGTAGTCATTTCCTGATCTGGTTTATTTTCTCTGCAGCTAGCGCTGTAGTCATTTCCTGGTAGGTTTATATTCTCTGCAGCTAGCGCTGAAGTCATTTCCTGATCTGGTTTATATTCTCTGCAGCTAGCGCTGTAGTCATTTCCTGATCTGGTTTATAATCTCTGCAGCTAGCGCTGTAGTCATTTCCTGGTAGGTTTATAATCTCTGCAGCTAGCGCTGTAGTCATTTCCTGGTAGGTTTATATTCTCTGCAGCTAGCGCTGTAGTCATTTCCTGGTAGGTTTATATTCTCTGCAGCTAGGACTGTAGTCATTTCCTGATCTGGTTTATAATCTCTGCAGCTAGCGCTGTAGTCATTTCCTGATCTGGTTTATAATCTCTGCAGCTAGCGCTGTAGTCATTTCCTGGTAGGTTTATAATCTCTGCAGCTAGCGCTGTAGTCATTTCCTGATCTGGTTTATAATCTCTGCAGCTAGCGCTGTTGTCTTTTTGCTGATCTGGTTAATATTCTCTGCAGCTAGCGCTGTAGTCATTTCCTGGTAGGTTTATAATCTCTGCAGCTAGCGCTGTAGTCATTTCCTGATCTGGTTTATATTCTCTGCAGCTAGCGCTGTAGTCATTTCCTGATCTGGTTTATATTCTCTGCAGCTAGCGCTGTGGTCATTTCCTGATCTGGTTTATATTCTCTGCAGCTAGCGCTGTGGTCATTTCCTGATCTGGTTTATAATCTCTGCAGCTAGCGCTGTTGTCTTTTTGCTGATCTGGTTAATATTCTCTGCAGCTAGCGCTGTAGTCATTTCCTGGTAGGTTTATATTCTCTGCAGCTAGCGCTGTAGTCATTTCCTGATCTGGTTTATATTCTCTGCAGCTAGCGCTGTGGTCATTTCCTGATCTGGTTTATAATCTCTGCAGCTAGCGCTGTAGTCATTTCCTGATCTGGTTTATCATCTCTGCAGCTAGCGCCAAAGTCATTTCCTGATCTGGTTTATAATCTCTGCAGCTAGCGCTGTAGTCATTTCCTGATCTGGTTTATAATCTCTGCAGCTAGCGCTGTAGTCATTTCCTGATCTGGTTTATAATCTCTGCAGATAGCACTGTAGTCATTTCCTGATAGGTTTATAGTGTGTAATAGGCGCGGAGAGACACGCCATAGCTCTCACATCCCCCAGACACCAGCATCTTCTCTCCTCCAGCCTCTCTACCCTCCGGCCCACAGTGATAGCATCCCATGTCAGAAAAAAAAAAATATGTGCTGACACACCCAACTACATCATAACAACAGGAACAATATAATTAGTATATGGCTGATGTACAGAATAGCTGGAACTGAGAGAGGTACAAAATATGGTCAAAATAGCTGCAACAACACAAATGAAGGCAAGTTTTCTTCAGTTCCACTGTTGCCTCTGGATTTCAGTTCTGGCCCACTACCCTGCATCGTTGCCTCTGTTTTTCAGTTCCGGTCCACTACCCTGCATCGTTGCCTCTGGTTTTCAGTTCCGACCCACTACCCTGCACTATTGCCTCTGGTTTTCAGTTCCGACCCACTACCCTGCACTATTGCCTCTGGTTTTTAGTTCCGACCCACTACCCTGCATCGTTGCCTCTGGTTTTCAGTTCCGACCCACTAACCTGCACTATTACCTCTGGTTTTTAGTTCCGACCCACTACCCTGCACCATTGCCTCTGGTTTTCAGTTCCGACCCACTACCCTGCACTATTGCCTCTGGTTTTTAGTTCCGACCCACTACCCTGCACCATTGCCTCTGGTTTTCAGTTCCGACCCACTACCCTGCACCATTGCCTCTGGTTTTCAGTTCCGACCCACTACCCTGCCACATTGCCTCTGGTTTTCAGTTCCGACCCACTACCCTGCACCATTGCCTCTGGTTTTCAGTTCCGACCCACTACCCTGCACCGTTGCCCAACCATCCTGACAGTGGAGGGGACAGCAGTGAATAGACTCCCATTCCTATTCTGTTATGACACCGTGTTTAAGTCAATGTCAATCAAAAGTATATATCTTAGTCCTGTAACCCTCTCTCTGCACCTGGTCTCATGTTTTATTGTAAGGCCCAGATCCTCATGTGTGATTTATTAACAGAGCGTAACTAAATTGGACCTCCAGAATGTATAAACCACCAAAACATCACCTGGGTCTGGTATGGTATGTTAGCTGGAGCATAACAAAGAAATACATCAATAAATCGATATAGAACGAACTTGTCTTTCTAGGGCACGTCATTTATGAGCTAGCAGTATGACATGATGATAACGTCTGGCTTGACTAATGATGTGTGGGAATACAGGGATCCTTGAGCTGTCTCTCACATCACAACCCCAGGTGATCTGGAAATTAATGTTGATCTGGGAACCTTCTACAGGAACTCAGCATCACCATGCGTTGGCTGTAGCCCATCGAATGGGGGTGGGAGGGGTCAGTTGACATTACTCATTGGTGGAAATGGGGCAGGGGTCAGGGGTCAGTTGACGGAAATCATTGGTGGAAATGGGGCGGGGGTCAGGGGTCACTTGACAGAACTCATTGGTGGAAATGGGGCAGGGGTCAGGGGTCAGTTGACATTACTCATTGGTGGAAATGGGTCAGGGGTCAGGGGTCAGTTGACATTACTCATTGGTGGAAATGGGGCGGGGGTCAGGGGTCAGTTGACAGAACTCATTGGTGGAAATGGGGGCGGCTGGAAAAGTTCTTCTTTTCTAATTTCTTTCCAGAATCAGAACACATGTAGACGTATAGCTGAATGGGACGGTAGGTTATTATTTGACTTCGTATCAAAACACGTGGATGTGAAGGCAGCACTTGAACATATTCACATCGCAGCAGTAATGACCTGAGAGAAAAATAAGGAAAAAGAAGGTGAGGGAAAATATCAACCTTGTCACGCTCTGACCTTAGTTCCTTTTTTATGTCTCTGTGTTAGTTTGGTCAGGGCGTGAGTTGGGGTGGGCATTCTATGTGCTTGTTCTATGTTTTGTGTTTCTGGTTTTGGCCTGGTATGGTTCCCAATCAGAGGCAGCTGTCAATCGTTGTCTCTGATTGAGAACCATACTTAGGCAGCCTGTTTTCCCACTATGATTTGTGGGTAGTTGTTTTCTGTGTCTGTGTTTTACAGAACTGTTTCGGTTTTCATTTATTTCTCTTGTTCTTTTGTATTCAGTGTTCGATTATTTCATTAAAAAATTGACACTTACCACACGGCGCATTGGTCCGATCTTTCCTACTCTTCCTCAGAAGAGGAGGAAAACCGTTACAAACCTCCTCATATCGTTGGACTTTTTTTATTGGGCAGGTGGGCTTCTAATCTGAGCTCTGGAAATGGTGTGTTCTCACTAATGACTCTCTGTGCCGTGACCCTACCACCTAGACAAACAACTCACATCCCATACACCCAGAACCTAAGGTAATGCAAATATAACAGGTGGGCTTCTAATCCTAGACAAACAACTCACATCCCATACACCCAGAACCTAAGGTAATGCATATATAACAGGTGGGCTTCTAATCCTAGACAAACAACTCACATCCCATACACCCAGAACCTAAGGTAATGCAAATATAACAGACGTGTATATATATACAGTGCCTTGCGAAAGTATTCGGCCCCCTTGAACTTTGCGACCTTTTGCCACATTTCAGGCTTCAAACATGAAGATATAAAACTGTATTTTTTTTGTGAAGAATCAATAACAAGTGGGACACAATCATGAAGTGGAACGACATTTATTGGATATTTCAAACTTTTTTAACAAATCAAAAACTGAAAAATTGGGCGTGCAAAATTATTCAGCCCCCTTTACTTTCAGTGCAGCAAACTCTCTCCAGAAGTTCAGTGAGAATCTCTGAATGATCCAATGTTGACCTAAATGACTAATGATGATAAATACAATCCACCTGTGTGTAATCAAGTCTCCGTATAAATGCACCTGCACTGTGATAGTCTCAGAGGTCCGTTAAAAGCGCAGAGAGCATCATGAAGAACAAGGAACACACCAGGCAGGTCCGAGATACTGTTGTGAAGAAGTTTAAAGCCGGATTTGGATACAAAAAGATTTCCCAAGCTTTAAACATCCCAAGGAGCACTGTGCAAGCGATAATATTGAAATGGAAGGAGTATCAGAACACTGCAAATCTACCAAGACCTGGCCGTCCCTCTAAACTTTCAGCTCATACAAGGAGAAGACTGATCAGAGATGCAGCCAAGAGGCCCATGATCACTCTGGATGAACTGCAGAGATCTACAGCTGAGGTAGGAGACTCTGTCCATAGGACAACAATCAGTCGTATATTGCACAAATCTGGCCTTTATGGAAGAGTGGCAAGAAGAAAGCCATTTCTTAAAGATATCCATAAAAAGTGTTGTTTAAAGTTTGCCACAAGCCACCTGGGAGACACACCAAACATGTGGAAGAAGGTGCTCTGGTCAGATGAAACCAAAATTGAACTTTTTGGCATCAATGCAAAACGTTATGTTTGGCGTAAAAGCAACACAGCTGAACACACCATCCCCACTGTCAAACATGGTGGTGGCAGCATCATGGTTTGGGCCTGCTTTTCTTCAGCAGGGACAGGGAAGTTGGTTAAAATTGATGGGAAGAAAGATGGAGCTAAATACAGGACCATTCTGGAAGAAAACCTGATGGAGTCTGCAAAAGACCTGAAACTGGGACGGAGATTTGTCTTCCAACAAGACAATGATCCAAAACATAAAGCAAAATCTACAATGGAATGGTTCAAAAATAAACATATCCAGGTGTTAGAATGGCCAAGTCAAAGTCCAGACCTGATTCCAATCGAGAATCTGTGGAAAGAACTGAAAACTGCTGTTCACAAATGCTCTCCATCCAACCTCACTGAGCTCGAGCTGTTTTGCAAGGAGGAATGGGAAAAAATTTCAGTCTCTCGATGTGCAAAACTGATAGAGACATACCCCAAGCGACTTACAGCTGTAATCGCAGCAAAAGGTGGCGCTACAAAGTATTAACTTAAGGGGGCTGAATAATTTTGCACGCCCAATTTTTCAGTTTTTGATTTGTTAAAAAAGTTTGAAATATCCAATAAATGTCGTTCCACTTCATGATTGTGTCCCACTTGTTGTTGATTCTTCACAAAAAAATACAGTTTTATATCTTTATGTTTGAAGCTTGAAATGTGTCAAAAGGTCGCAAAGTTCAAGGGGGCCGAATACTTTCGCAAGGCACTGTATATATATATTACACTTTGCTTTGTGTTTGATTTCAGCTATTAGGATTATTTTCAGGCTCACATTGAAGTACTCTCTGCTGACTGAGAGATAAATGATTGGACGTCCTTAACTATAGCCAGAAAGGAAAGTAGTAGTAGTCAAAATATACTCTGGATTTCTGTAAAACAGAAGTATTAAAACACAAAGCATTTCAATGTTTCCCTGTGTGGCTACGTTCATAGGCCATATGTGGACGAATGGAGAAAACTGTGAATAGGATATCCTGACATATTTTATTGACAATTTCCTGTGAGGAGAAATGCCCTCGTTCCACTGAATTCAGTTATGAGAATGACTAAATATAACCTTTAGGTCTAACTTGGATTTGTTTTATTTTATTGTTATCATCGTTATTTTCAATTCAAGTTTAGATTTGACCAACTATTGCTGAAGGCCTGTGTATTGGTGAGAAGCACATGATATGAAGTAGATTAAATAGGTTCAAATGTTCTGTTTAACTCCCAGACTCTCCGAAAGATTATTTTGTCAAAACATCATGGTGCAATTAATTACAGTAACAAAACATCATGGTGCAATTAATTACAGTAGCAAAACATCATAGTGCAATTAATTACAGTAGCAAAACATCATGGTGCAGTTAATTACAGTAACAAAACATCATGGTGCAATTAACCACAGTAGCAAAACATCATGGTGCAGTTAATTACAGTAACAAAACATCATGGTGCAATTAATTACAGTAGCAAAACATCATGGTGCAGTTAATTACAGTAACAAAACATCATGGTGCAGTTAATTACAGTAACAAAACATCATGGTGCAATTAACCACAGTAGCAAAACATCATGGTGCAGTTAATTACAGTAACAAAACATCATGGTGCAATTAATTACAGTAACAAAACATCATGGTGCAATTAACCACAGTAGCAAAACATCATGGTGCAGTTAATTACAGTAACAAAACATCATGGTGCAATTAATTACAGTAGCAAAACATCATGGTGCAGTTAATTACAGTAACAAAACATCATGGTGCAATTAACCACAGTAGCAAAACATCATGGTGCAGTTAATTACAGTAACAAAACATCATGGTGCAATTAATTACAGTAGCAAAACATCATGGTGCAGTTAATTACAGTAACAAAACATCATGGTGCAGTTAATTACAGTAACAAAACATCATGGTGCAATTAACCACAGTAGCAAAACATCATGGTGCAGTTAATTACAGTAACAAAACATCATGGTGCAATTAATTACAGTAACAAAACATCATGGTGCAATTAATTACAGTAGCAAAACATCATGGTGCAATTAATTACAGTAGCAAAACATGATGGTGCAGTTAATTACAGTAACAAAACATCATGGTGCAATTAATTACAGTAGCAAAACATCATGGTGCAATTCATTACAGTAGCAAAACATCATGGTGCAGTTAATTACAGTAGCAAAACATCATGGTGCAATTAACTACAGTAGCAAAACATCATGGTGCAATTAATTACAGTAGCAAAACATCATGGTGCAATTAGTTACAGTAGCAAAACATTATGGTGCAATTAGTTACAGTAACAAAACATCATGGTGCAATTAATTACAGTAGCAAAACATCATGGTGCAATTAATTACAGTAGCAAAACATTATGGTGCAATTAACTACAGTAGAAAAACATCATGGTGCAATTAATTACAGTAGCAAAACATCATGGTGCAATTAATTACAGTAGCAAAACATTATGGTGCAATTAACTACAGTAGAAAACATTGTGGTGCAATTAACTACAGTAGAAAACATCATGGTACAATTAACTACAGTAGCAAAACATTATGGTGCAATTAACTACAGTAGAAAACATTGTGGTGCAATTAACTACAGTAGAAAACATTGTGGTGCATTTAACTACAGTAGCAAAACATCATGGTGCAATTAACTACAGTAGAAAACATCATGGTGCAATTAACTACAGTAGAAAACATTGTGGTGCATTTAACTACAGTAGCAAAACATCATGGTGCAATTAACTACAGTAGAAAACATCATGGTGCAATTAACTACAGTAGAAAACATCATGGTGCAATTAACTACAGTAGAAAACATCATGGTACAATTAACTACAGTAGAAAACATGGTACAATTAACTACAGTAGCAAGAAATGAACTATTTAAACAGTCTACAACCGAGTCCTTTCAGAACACAACATAGTTATTTTGATCAAATATAAAATAGGGACAGAAATTCCATCGGCGCTGAAGCTTTCAGCGTGAAAGCAGCTGTGTCCCTAAAAGGCGTATTTAAGGCAGCAGGATGTTAACTGCAAGGTAAGAGTGTTGTTTTATCCCCTCAGTAACCAGACCAATTATCAGTAAAGTTTTTTTTTTCTAAATGTTTTATATACTTAATGCACCCCCCCCCCCCTGTCTCCCTGCACCATCTGCCCTCCCCCTTTAACATTCTGGAATCTTCATGAGATAGGACAAAAAAAATGGGCGTTTCCCTTATTACCATCTCACAGTGGAAATCAAATATGCAAGGAAAGTAGTATATATACTAATTAGTGCTGAATTCATAATTACTGTGCTCATTGATGGAGATTAATACATTCCATCTCCCTCAGGGGGAGAAGCACCAGGCTGTCCAGAGTAGTTGGAGAGAACAAAATGCCCTCAGCAGGGCCCCTCTCTCTTCTTCTTGAAATTAGAGATCTGTGGCTTGCGGTAATGTTATGAGACGAAAAGATTCAAAGTGGCCCCCGCGATTTCTTTAAATTTAATGAATCAAGTGAATCCTGTAACCTAATACATGTATTTGATATGAGCCCAGCACCCAGTTATTCAAATACGAGCTTTATCTTTATCTGCTAATGCCAAATGGTACTAGGCACAAAAAAAAGGTGGAGAGACCCGGGGAGGTACAGCAGCATAGCGGAGAACACTGTAAGGGGGAAATGTTTCTCAACAGTTCTCCTTGCATGTCAACAATGTACACGCTTGTCAAGTGGAGGAGGTGAAGGAGGGGGAGAATGACAGGGAGCCACCAGTTTTAATTGGTGTAGATTAATAACAATTAGAGCCAGTGAGCTGCTGGGAGGAAGTGCCGGGAGCAGTATATGCGTATAGGAGGCAGCTCAGGGACGCATCACTACCAGCTCTGCATGCCAATTCTATTAAGGTCCCTCTTGTTCTTCTCCTCATCAAAGAGTTGGTGGAAAACATCGCTATCAGGCCTTCCATCAGATAACTGCTGGTGACAGGCAGTCAGGCAGTCAGGCTGGCAGACAGGCGGGCAGTCAGGCAGACAGGCAGACTGGCGGGCAGTCAGGCAGACAGGCAGACAGGCGGGCAGTCAGGCAGACAGGCAGACAGGCGGGCAGTCAAGCAGACAGGCAGACAGGCGGGCAGTCAAGCAGTCAGGCAGTCAGGCAGTCAGGCAGAATGGCGGGCAGTCAGGCAGGCAGTCAGGCAGGCAGTCAGGCAGGCAGGCAGGCAGTCAGGCAGGCAGGCAGGAAGTCAGCCAGTAGCAAGACTAGAGTAGGAGGAAGACAGAGGTAGAGCCCAGCAGGTCAGAGGAGGAGAAAGACAGAGGAAGAGCCCAGCAGGTCAGAGGAGGAGAAAGACAGAGGAAGAGCCCAGCAGGTCAGAGGAGGAGAAAGACAGAGAAAAAGCCCAGCAGGTCAGGGGAGGAGAAAGACAGAGGAAGAGCCCAGCAAGTCAGAGGAGGGGAAAGACAGAGGAAGAGCCCAGCAGGTCAGAGGAGGAGAAAGACAGAGGAAGAGCCCAGCAGGTCAGAGGAGGAGAAAGACAGAGGTAGATTCCAGCAGGTCAGAAGTAGAGCCCAGCAGGTCAGAGGAAGAGCCCAGCAGGTCAGAGGTAGAGCCCAGCAGGTCAGAGGTAGAGCCCAGCAGGTCAGAGGTAGAGCCCAGCAGGTCAGAGGTAGAGCCCAGCAGGTCAGAATAAACTCCTTGAGATGCAACAAGAGATGTTCATGTCATTTGGCACCGACTTTATTAGGTTTTTAATTTTAAACATTACATGCATATTAAGTCATGGCGGTGGTTGTTGTCATCATCGCCATCATCATCATCATCATCATCCTCATCATGATCCTGTCAGCTCAGAATCAAACTGAAATTGTCAGAATATACAGAAGGCATGATTACCAGGTTTGAACAACATTCTCGTGTTTTGTTCTACACGTTATGTCTATGGAACATGCATCTGTCCAGTACATTTATTATGGCTTAAACATGTATGAAATGAACAACACTCAGGCTCCATTACTTTGTTGGATGGTTCAGACCAGTGAGGTGACGTGGTTCTCCAGGCTCCATGGGGTCTTCAGACCAGTGAGGTGATGTGGTTCTCTAGGCTCCATGATGATGTCAGACCAGTGAGGTGATGTGGTTCTCTAGGCTCCATGGTGACGTCAGGAGAGTGAGGTGATGTGGTTCTCTAGGCTCCATGGGGTCTTCAGACCAGTGAGGTGATGTGGTTCTCTAGGCTCCATGATGACGTCAGACCAGTGAGGTGATGTGGTTCTCTAGTCTCTATGGTGACGTCAGACCAGTGAGGTGATGTGGTTCTCTAGGCTCCATGGTGACGTCAGACCAGTGAGGTGATGTGGTTCTCTAGTCTCCATGGTGACGTCAGACCAGTGAGGTGATGTGGAAACCTCTCTTCACCTTTATGTTAATGATGAAGAAGTGGGACGTGTCTTCCTGTAAAGAGGCCCCATGCAGGAGCACCGTCTTCCTGTAATGAGGCCCCATGCAGGAGCACCGTCTTCCTGTAAAGAGGCCCCATGCAGGAGCACCGTCTTCCTGTAACGAGGCCCCATGCAGGAGCACCGTCTTCCTGTAAAGAGGCCCCATGCAGGAGCACCGTCTTCCTGTAACGAGGCCCCATGCAGGAGCACCGTCTTCCTGTAAAGAGGCCCCATGCAGGAGCACCGTCTTCCTGTAACAGGCCCCATGCACGAGCACCGTCTTCCTGTAAAGAGGCCCCATGCAAGAGCACCGTCTTCCTGAAATGAGGCCCCATGCAAGAGCACCATCTTCCTGTAATGAGGCCCCATGCAGGAGCACCATCTTCCTGTAACGAGGCCCCATGCAAGAGCACCGTCTTCCTGTAACGAGGCCCCATGCAGGAGCACAATCTTCCTTTAACGAGGCCCCATGTAGGAGCACCATCTTCCTGTAACGAGGCCCCATGCAGGAGCACCGTCTTCCTGTAACGAGGCCCCTTGCAGGAGCACCATATTCCTGTAACGAGGCCCCATACTGGAGCCCCATCTTCCTGTAGCGAGGCCCCATGCAGGAGCACCGTCTTCCTGTAGCGAGGCCCCATGCAGGAGCACCGTCTCCCTTTAACGAGGCCCCATGCAGGAGCACCGTCTTCCTGTAACAGGCCCCATGCACGAGCACCGTCTTCCTGTAAAGAGGCCCCATGCAAGAGCACCGTCTTCCTGAAATGAGGCCCCATGCAAGAGCACCATCTTCCTGTAATGAGGCCCCATGCAGGAGCACCATCTCCCTGTAACGAGGCCCCATGCAGGAGCACAATCTTCCTTTAACGAGGCCCCATGTAGGAGCACTATCTTCCTGTAACGAGGCCCCATGCAGGAGCACCGTCTTCCTGTAACGAGGCCCCTTGCAGGAGCACCATATTCCTGTAACGAGGCCCCATACTGGAGCCCCATCTTCCTGTAGCGAGGCCCCATGCAGGAGCACTGTCTTCCTGTAGCGAGGCCCCATGCAGGAGCACTGTCTTCCTGTAACGAGGCCCCATGCAGGAGCACCTACCAGTTGGGATTTCTGCTGTACCAATGCGGCAGGTCAAGTTAACATAGAGTAAAAAATGATTAATGACGTATAACACAAATGTTATTTTTGGACCTCCCCCCAAATCCTCCTAGTGCTATGCAAACTTTCAGAGAGGAACAAGGTAACAAAAGATACAAGGAAAGAGGAGTTTTACACCTTCTGAACACCACCTGAACTCTCCTGATGTCCTGAACTCTCCTGATGTCCTGAACTCTCCTGATGTCCTGAACTCTCCTGATATCCTGAACTCTCCTGATATCCTGAATTGTCCTGATGTCCTGAACTCTCCTGATGTCCTGAACTCTCCGGATGTCCTGAACTCTCCTGATGTCCAGAACTCTCCTGATGTCCTGAACTCTCCTTATGTCCTGAACTCTCCTGATGTCCTGAACTCTCCTGATGTCCTGAACTCTCCGGATGTCCTGAACTCTCCTGATGTCCAGAACTCTCCTGATGTCCTGAACTCTCCTGATGTCCTGAACTCTCCTGATGTCCTGAACTCTCCTGATGTCCTGAACTCTCCTGATGTCCTGAACTCTCCTGATGCCCAGAACTGTACTGATGTCCAGAACTTTCCTGATATTCTGAACTCTCCTGATATCCTGAACTCTCCTGATGTCCTGAACGCGCCTGATGCCCTGAACTGTACTGATGTCCAGAACTCTCCTGATGTCCTGAACACTCCTGATATCCTGAACTCTCCTGATATTCTGAACTCTCCTGATATCCTGAACTCTCCTGATGTCCTGAACGCTCCTGATGCCCTGAACTGTACTGATGTCCAGAACTCTCCTGATGTCCTGAACACTCCTGATATCCTGAACTCTCCTGATATTCTGAACTGTCCTGATATCCTGAACTGTCCTGATGGCCCATGAAGAGAGGAAGAGGGGAGAGAGAGAGAAAAAACATATGCTTAGTAAAGGGAGGCAGAGAGGCCGGGTGTCAGACTGGGGTATGGGGGTAGCACTGGAGTAGCGCTGAACTGTCCTAAACACTAGCCAATGTCTCCCCCTCCCACCTGCCACCCAGACAAGACAGCAGCATCCCCAGACCACAGATGTCCCTCTCCCACCTGCCACCCAGACAAGACAGCAGCATACCCAGACCACAGATGCCCCTCTCCAACCTGACACCCAGACAAGACAGCAGCATACCCAGACCACAGATGCCCCTCTCCTGCCTGCCACCCAGACAAGACAGCAGCATACCCAGACCACAGATGCCCCTCTCCCACCTGCCACCCAGACAAGACAGCAGCATACCCAGACCACAGATGTCCCTCTCCCGCCTGCCACCCAGACCACAGATGCCCCTCTCCCGCCTGCCACCTAGACAAGACAGCAGCATACCCAGACCACAGATGCTAGCCACCCCGTCCAGAGGTCTGCCACCCAGACAAGACAGCAGCATACCCAGACCACAGATGCTAGCTACCCCGTCCAGCAGTCTGCCACCAATGCTCCGGGTTCCTCTGGAAACGGGGAGAACAGTGGGGGAGAGGGAAGAGGGCTGGAGTGAAAGAGGAGGAGGGGGGCAAAAGGCTTTCATCTGTTAGTTATTTGGGGTGTGTGTGTGTGTGTGTGTGTGTGTGTGGTGTGTGTGTGTGTGTGTGTGTGTGTGTGTGTGTGTGTGTGTGTGTGTGTGTGTGTGTGTGTGTGTGTGTGTGTGTGTGTGTGTGTGTGTGTGTGTGTGTGTGTGTGTGGGGGGGTGTGGGTGTGGGTGTGTGTGTGTGATGGAGGAAGAGTTAGCTAGACCTCGGTTTTCTCCGTAAGCCATTAGTTTCCTCTACAGCAGCACTATGATCTGGGCTGTGAATCTGCCACGGTTGGACATTCATCAGCCACGGTTTGACTTCACCTCAGCTCTGCTACGACTTCACCTCAGCTCTGATACAACTTCACCTCAGCTCTGATACGACTTCACCTCAGCTCTGATACAACTTCACCTCAGCTCTGATACAACTTCACCTCAGCTCTGATACAACTTCACCTCAGCTCTGCTACAACTTCACCTCAGCTCTGCTACAACTTCACCTCAGCTCTGATACAACTCCACCTCAGCTCTGATACAACTTCACCTCAGCTCTGCTACGACTTCACCTCAGCTCTGATACGACTTCACCTCAGCCCTGTTACGACTTCACCTCAGCTATGATACAACTTCACCTCAGCTCTGATACGACTTCACCTCAGCTCTGATACAACTTCACCTCAGCCCTGTTACGACTTCACCTCAGCTCTGATACGACTTCACCTCAGCTCTGATACGACTTCACCTCAGCTCTGATACAACTTCACCTCAGCTCTGATACAACTTCACCTCAGCTCTGCTACAACTTCACCTCAGCTCTGCTACAACTTCACCTCAGCTCTGATACGACTTCACCTCAGCTCTGATACAACTTCACCTCAGCTCTGATACAACTTCACCTCAGCTCTGCTACAACTTCACCTCAGCTCTGATACAACTTCACCTCAGCTCTGATACGACTTCACCTCAGCCCTGTTACGACTTCACCTCAGCTCTGATACGACTTCACCTCAGCTCTGATACGACTTCACCTCAGCTCTGATACGACTTCACCTCAGCTCTGATACAACTTCACCTCAGCTCTGATACAACTTCACCTCAGCTCTGATACAACTTCACCTCAGCTCTGCTACAACTTCACCTCAGCTCTGCTACAACTTCACCTCAGCTCTGATACGACTTCACCTCAGCTCTGATACAACTTCACCTCAGCTCTGATACGACTTCACCTCAGCTCTGATACAACTTCACCTCAGCTCTGCTGGTCTACTGCAGCTAGTGTACTGACCTAAAGTCCACCTATTAACAGAAGGAAAACACCATCACGCGAGTCCATGGATTTGCATCCCAAATGGCTCCCATTCCCTTTATAGTGCTCTACGTTTGACCAGAAAGAGCTCTGCACTAAATAGGGAATATGCTGCCATTTGGCACACACTCCGAGTGTTTACATGGATGTGGTGAAACACAGTAGAAATTATATAGCTTCCTGCAGGCTGGCATGTCATGTTGTTGAGCGTCTTAACTCTGGCAGGTGTGATGAGCAACTTCCTGTTAAACAGGAAGTATTTTACTAGTGACTGGAGAGTTGTGGAATGGGCGTTTGGAAACATGCTGTAAGAGGTCAGAGGGAGGGACAGGTGACCTGTGATGTCAGGGATCACACAACGGCATTGTGGGGGAATTGTGTGTGTGTGTGTGTGTGTGTGTGTGTGTGTGTGTGTTAGCTTATCACACACGTTGTTACCATTCCTCCTTGTGCCAAACTTCCTCTAGTCGTTTGTCTCTCGTGAAGATCATCTGGATTCTATCACGCTACGTATTTTATTACCGTGTAAATACTTATATTCTACTGTTTCTTCACAGTACTACTTGAAATACATAAAATAACTACATCTTCCATCCCATTTAGCCAGAGAGAATCTTCAAATTCTTGCAAAACAACGAAACAAATGAATCTGTGAATGTACACTCACGCGCTGAAAAAATGGAGAAGTGATAGTCGCAAAGAGAAAATAAGAATACCATTAGCTTGGAGCGTAGGAGTATTAAATTGGAAGGAAAATTAGTCAAGAGAGTCCCAGTCACTTTTACAAAGTGCTGATCGTACTACAACGGTAATTATCTCACTAAAGGGGCTAAGTGACGTGTATGGTCACATAGGTCAGTTTGTTTTTTGACAGACCCAGCTTAGCCACCTTCCCCCCATATATCCAAAAGCAGCTCATTAAATTGCCATGGTCCAAAACAGTAGTAGAAGCATTGTTAACATACAGACTGTTACTGTTAGACTCTTATTCAAATACTGGGAATAAAAAATCTTAAATAAAGTTCTGTTTAAAAATAAAGGTCCCAATGCAGAATTTTTTTTAAAATCTTAAATCTCAAAATCAAATCATTTCTGGGTAACAAATGAATGACATTACTGTGACTGTTTTAAATTAAAATGGTCAAAAAAGAAATAGCAATCTCTCGAGTAAGCACTGTCTGGGAGAGCTATGGGGAGGGGAGAACTGAAAACTACATGTTATTGGCAGAGAGGTTCGGAACCCTCTTTCTTATTGGTCTATTTATTAACTAATGTACTGCCTGTTGATGTCATCGGGAAGGCCTCCATCCTACCAAAACAGGTAAAAATTTCGATCATCTTTTTTCAAATAGCTCTTACACCAAAAGGGGCATTATTATAATTTTCACAATTTCAAAAGTGTTATTCCAACCTCATAATGTTGAAATACTGTCTCTATAAAACACAGGAAAGTCACGTTTTTGACTGTACTGGACCTTTAAAGTATGAAATTGTATGACATTTATTGAAATGTTTCTTGTTTTCTAGAAACGCCTTGACAACGTCCTGAAATAAATCCTAGCTGTGAAATATAGCGGTAACATCTTTTATGGACTTGTCGTAGTCATCAATCTCTAGCTGGGAGTGAATTATCAGCACCACAACAAACCCCCAAAAATCTATGTTGTTTTCTGAGGTCCAATAACATCCAAACTGGAGATATGTGTTCATTTTCTTCCATCTCGGTGCGTAAAAACCCAAGGCTGGTGACTGATAAGTATCATTATTGTTTTGTGAGATTCTGGTTTATGACATATCACAGAGCTGTTGACATGTCTGTGTTGAGAAGAAAAAAAGGGGTTCTGATGAATTCAGAGTCGACGTCTAGTTCCACCTACAGAATGGAATGAGTTGACAGCTGGGCAGTGATATAGGCATATAGAATATATAAAGCACCCTCGTGCTGTTTTAGCAATGTTTTTACATTTTATTTTATTTGTTATTTTTATTTGTTGTTATATAGCACAAGCGCCATGTAGTAGACTGGGGGGAATTTCAGATATACAGTGTGTCTGGAAGAATAGGGATTTATTTAAAATAAAGTTGAAAAGAACCACGGTGCTTTAATGAGTTTCCATTCGCATTGAATAGTAATGAAGCATAGTCCTTTCAACCACTAGGATATGAAGCATAGTCCTTTCAACCACTAGGATATGAAGCATGGTGTTTCCTCCATTATGATATGAAGCATGGTGGTTTCCACCATTATGATATGAAGCATGGTGGTTTCCACCATTATGATATGAAGCATGGTGTTTCCACCATTATGATATGAAGCATGGTGTTTTCCTCCATTATGATATGAAGCATGGTGTTTCCTCCATTATGATATGAAGCATGGTGGTTTCCACCATTATGATATGAAGCATGGTGGTTTCCACCATTATGATATGAAGCATGGTGTTTTCACCATTATGATATGAAGCATGGTGTTTCCACCATTATGATATGAAGCATGGTGTTTTCCTCCATTATGATATGAAGCATGGTGTTTCCACCATCATGATATGAAGCATGGTGTTTCCACCATTATGATATGAAGCATGGGGTTTCCACCATTATGATATGAAGCATGGTGTTTCCACCATTATGATATGAAGCATGGTGTTTTCTTCCACTATGATATAAAGCATGGTGTTTCAACCACTAGGATATGAAGCATGGTGTTTTCCTCCACTAGGATATGAAGCATGGTTTTTCCACCATTATGATATGAAGCATGGTGTTTTCTTCCACTATGATATAAAGCATGGTGTTTCAACCACTAGGATATGAAGCATGGTGTTTTCCTCCACAGTGATGTCTTATGACATTTGGTGGCAGTGTTGGGCTCGTATCTTGGAATGTGTTTCACAGCTTGGAGAGAAATACAACAACATTTGAATCGTTTTTAAACATTGACAAACTTTTTTTTTTAACGGTGTGTTTCTACGGCCAAGATCCCAGCATGATGACATGTCTGTCTGGCAGAGAAACTGAGATTAAGGTTTTCCTTCCACTTTTGCTCAGGTGTGCATTTTAGCCATACAGGCTAGTCATCCATGAAGGCTCAGGCCTTTCAGCTGAGTGAAGCAATACATCGGCCTTTTTTCCAAGCTGAAACTGCTGAGAGTGAATTGGTAAAGTCTTTAGGTTATAGGAGTAGCCTGGAGGTCACGTTGAATCTGACAACACGGTTAGATGAACAAGAATTTAAGCTTTCTAACCAATATCAGATATGCCTTTGTCCTGGGAAATGTTCTTGTTACTAACAACCGAATGCTAATCGCATTAGCCTGCGTTAGCTCAACCGTCACGCGGTGGACTCACCTATGCTGTAGAGGATTTATAAGAGTAACCTAGAGGTCAAGCTGAATCTGCTGAGGTTGAAATGTTAACAGGTTATAGGAGTAGCCTAGAGGCCAAGCACTTACATCTACTTAGGCTATTTAACTACACACTGTATACATAGGTTTGGGGAATGACTGAAATACTATTTCACTTGCACACAGGCACAAACACGCAATTCTGTCTAAATGGAGACCATGCTGTCTGTTATTTCCTAAGGTGACTGTGGACAGATTGAAATTGCGCATTCATGAGTTTAACCAGCCCTCCTCTAACATGAGTAATGAGGGAAATAAATGCGTATCCACCTGTGCTGTTTCCTAACCGTTAAACAGGAGGCCAACCAGACGACAGGAGTCTACAACGGCTGCGACACACTCAAACTCAAGAGGAAGCTATCGTTGAAGGGCAGTATTCTATTACCGCGGCTGACCCCTTCTTTGCAATCCTCGCGCTCCCTCTCTCTCTCTCTCTCCCTCCGTCTCCCTCTCTCTCTTAACCTGCATTAACTCACCAGCGCTGAAGAGGCACCTCACTTTCGTCCACATTCAGAGTGCCACTTCACTTCGCCGGGATTTAAATGCAAACCTCATTAACTGCCAATTTGGGCATGGTACTTGGCATATATTGTCAGTATAATCTCCTAAAGCCCTGCCTGCCTGTCCGTCTGTGTCTGTCTGTCTGTCTGTCTGTCTGCCTGCCTGCCTACCTTCCTGCCTGCCTGCCTGCCTGCCTGCCTGTCTGTCTGTCTGTCTGTCTGTCTGTCTGTCTGAATGGCTGGTGTGTTGTCTTTATAATTCCATGGTTCAGCTCAGGGGCTGGCAGGATGCAGATTCTCCTGTGCCTATATGGGAACACAGATGTGTATGGTGATTCCACACAGAGTAATCATGCTATACACTCCTTTTTCACTGGTTACCTGTAAAGTCATTCAGGGACTTGTTGTTTGGCCTTTATTATACTGCCTTGAAGAGGCCGAGGGCAATACACGATACATACAGGATTATACATCTCCTTTTGGTCAATCAACTTTTAAATGCTCTTTATTTAGGGGCTGCAGGGAGCCTAGTGGTTAGAGTGTTGGGCCAGTAACTCCTATCCCCGAGCTGACAAGGTTCAAATCTGTCGTTCTGCCCCCATGAACAAGGCAGTTTAACCCACTGTTCCCCGATAGGCCATCATTGTAAATAAGAATTTGTTCTTTAACTGACTTGCCCAGTTAAATAAAGGAAAACATAAATAAACAAATCATTCTACTTTTCAAAGCAGGTTCCCGAAGGAGATTGATATGAATCTACCCCATCAGTTATGTAGAAGAGAGTCCCAGTCACTGAGAAACACCTGACTAGTCAGATACAATACAATACTCTGACCCTCAGAAACACCTTACTAGCCAGGTACAATACAATACTCTGACCCTCAGAAACACCTGACTAGCCAGATACAATACAACACTCTGACCCTCAGAAACACCTGACTAACCAGATACAATACAATACTCTGACCCTCAGAAACACCTGACTAACCAGATACAATACAACACTCTGACCCTCAGAAACACCTGACTAACCAGATACAATACAACATTCTGACCCTCAGAAACACCTGACTAGCCAGGTACAATACAACACTCTGACCCTCAGAAACACCTGACTAGTCAGATACAATACAATACTCTGACCCTCAGAAACACCTTACTAGCCAGGTACAATACAATACTCTGACCCTCAGAAACACCTGACTAACCAGATACAATACAACACTCTGACCCTCAGAAACACCTGACTAGCCAGGTACAATACAACACTCTGACCCTCAGAAACACCTGACTAGCCAGATACAATACAACACTCTGACCCTCAGAAACACCTGACTAACCAGATACAATACAACACTCTGACCCTCAGAAACACCTGACTAACCAGATACAATACAACATTCTGACCCTCAGAAACACCTGACTAGCCAGGTACAATACAACACTCTGACCCTCAGAAACACCTGACTAGTCAGATACAATACAACACTCTGACCCTCAGAAACACCTGACTAGTCAGATACAATACAATACTCTGACCCTCAGAAACACCTGACTAGTCAGGTACAATACAACACTCTGACCCTCAGAAACACCTGACTAGTCAGATACAATACAATACTCTGACCCTCAGAAACACCTGACTAGTCAGGTACAATACAACACTCTGACCCTCAGAAACACCTGACTAGTCAGATACAATACAATACTCTGACCCTCAGAAACACCTGACTAGTCAGGTACAATACAACACTCTGACCCTCAGAAACACCTGACCAACCAGGTACAATACAATACTCTGACCCTCAGAAACACCTGACTAGTCAGGTACAATACAACACTCTGACCCTCAGAAACACCTGACTAGCCAGGTACAATACAACACTCTGACCCTCAGAAACACCTGACTAGTCAGATACAATACAATACTCTGACCCTCAGAAACACCTGACTAACCAGATACAATACAACACTCTGACCCTCAGAAACACCTGACCAACCAGGTACAATACAATACCCTGACCCTCAGAATCTCCTGACTAGCCAGATACAATACAACACTCTGACCCTCAGAAACACCTGACTAGCCAGGTACAATACAATACTCTGACCCTCAGAAACACCTGACTAACCAGGTACAATACAATACCCTGACCCTCAGAATCTCCTGACTAGCCAGATACAATACAACACTCTGACCCTCAGAAACACCTGACTAACCAGGTACAATACAATACTCTGACCCTCAGAAACACCTGACTAGCCAGGTACAATACAATACTCTGACCCTCAGAAACACCTGACCAACCAGGTACAATACAATACCCTGACCCTCAGAATCTCCTGACTAGCCAGATACAATACAACACTCTGACCCTCAGAAACACCTGACTAGCCAGGTACAATACAACACTCTGACCCTCAGAAACACCTGACTAGCCAGGTACAATACAATACTCTGACCCTCAGAAACACCTGACCAACCAGGTACAATACAATACCCTGACCCTCAGAATCTCCTGACTAGCCAGATACAATACAACACTCTGACCCTCAGAAACACCTGACTAGCCAGGTACAATACAATACTCTGACCCTCAGAAACACCTGACTAACCAGATACAATACAACACTCTGACCCTCAGAAACACCTGACTAGCCAGGTACAATACAACACTCTGACCCTCAGAAACACCTGACTAGCCAGATACAATACAACACTCTGACCCTCAGAAACACCTGACTAGCCAGGTACAATACAATACTCTGACCCTCAGAAACACCTGACTAACCAGGTACAATACAATACCCTGACCCTCAGAATCTCCTGACTAGCCAGATACAATACAACACTCTGACCCTCAGAAACACCTGACTAACCAGGTACAATACAATACTCTGACCCTCAGAAACACCTGACTAGCCAGGTACAATACAATACTCTGACCCTCAGAAACACCTGACCAACCAGGTACAATACAATACCCTGACCCTCAGAATCTCCTGACTAGCCAGATACAATACAACACTCTGACCCTCAGAAACACCTGACTAGCCAGGTACAATACAACACTCTGACCCTCAGAAACACCTGACTAGCCAGGTACAATACAATACTCTGACCCTCAGAAACACCTGACCAACCAGGTACAATACAATACCCTGACCCTCAGAATCTCCTGACTAGACAGATACAATACAACACTCTGACCCTCAGAAACACCTGACTAGCCAGGTACAATACAACACTCTGACCCTCAGAAACACCTGACTAGCCAGGTACAATACAACACTCTGACCCTCAGAAACACCTGACTAGCCAGGTACAATACAATACTCTGACCCTCAGAAACACCTGACTAGCCAGGTACAATACAATACTCTGACCCTCAGAAACACCTGACTAGTCAGGTACAATACAATACTCTGACCCTCAGAAACACCTGACTAGTCAGATACAATACAATACTCTGACCCTCAGAAACACCTGACTAGTCAGATACAATACAATACTCTGACCCTCAGAAACACCTGACTAGTCAGATACAATACAACACTCCGACCCTCAGAAACACCTGACTAGTCAGATACAATACAATACTCTGACCCTCAGAAACACCTGACCAACCAGGTACAATACAATACTCTGACCCTCAGAAACACCTGACTAGTCAGATACAATACAATACTCTGACCCTCAGAAACACCTGACTAGTCAGATACAATACAACACTCTGACCCTCAGAAACACCTGACTAGTCAGATACAATACAATACTCTGACCCTCAGAAACACCTGACTAACCAGATACAATACAATACTCTGACCCTCAGAAACACCTGACCAACCAGGTACAATACAACACTCTGACCCTCAGAAACACCTGACTAACCAGGTACAATACAACACTCTGACCCTCAGAAACACCTGACTAGCCAGATACAATACAACACTCTGACCCTCAGAAACACCTGACTAGCCAGGTACAATACAATACTCTGACCCTCAGAAACACCTGACTAGCCAGATACAATACAACACTCTGACCCTCAGAAACACCTGACTAACCAGATACAATACAACACTCTGACCCTCAGAAACACCTGACTAGCAGGCTCCATTTGATACCTTATCTCTTTAACATTCATGTGGTAGAGTGGCATCCTGTGGCCTTGCATTTCTCCTCTGTGTCGTTAGCAGGAGCAACAAGACATCAGTATAACTGCCATGGGGGGCCTTTGAGCTAAACCCCCCCTTCCCAACACTGGGACACATCATCTACAGCTGAGTATGACTGACAGGACATCCTTGTGAGTAATATTAGAACCTCATTAAACCAGCGTAGAGAAAAAAACACATTTACAGGCCTGTCTAATTAGTTTTATCTTTACCTGCCCGTCCGTCCCAGCGTTTCAGCTTTACCCAGTTCTGTCCCATAATGCCCTGTAAAACTGGACTATACTTGTCACTTGTCTCTATTTAAAGTTTGTGTCACATCGTGAGTGATCGGATAAGCACCCATGTTTTAAAATGCCCTGGGGCAACGTAGGAAACCATCTCATTAATGGGTTGCAGGTTTTCAACAAGGGTTTAAAATATGAAATGTTGGAGTCAGAGGATGTGTGTGTGTGTGTCAGTGGAATTGGCCCCCCAACTAAACATGACACTTTTGGAAGAAAGTTACTGACGATAAATAATTTCACACAGTTTGTTAATAATAAAACAATGCACTGCTAAGACAAAAACATTTAAATCTGTTCTCCCGTGCCTGGGCTCGTTGCCTTCTACCTGGAACCCTCTGTGTTTCTGGTTGGTGGTTCCTGACATTGGCAAATCATTTGGGGATTGTTTCATTTAACTTAACACCATTTGAATATTGGTGAAACATAGAAATTTAGCAATTCTACTGAAAAAAAAAAGCTAATCGACATTCGTAACATTGTGTCTTTATCTTAAAAAGTAAAAGACTCCTTTACTTGCTGGCGATTTGTTTACTACCTCCTCTGTGCCAGCGAGGCACAACTAATTAGCAGTGAAATAACTTACTCTCCTTGAAAAGCTTTAAAACAACAACAGACAAGACAAACAGGGAGATGAAAACAACAACCTCTAAGACAGAAAAGCATTTTCTCAGAGAAGCACAACACTTTATTTAATCACTTGATTTGCATCCCAAATGGCACCCTATTCCCTATATAGTGCACTACTTTTGACCAGAGCCTATGGGACTTGGTCTATAGTAGTGCACTACTTTTGACCAAAGCCCTATGAGACTTGGTCTATAGCAGTGCACTACTTTTGACCAGAGCCCTATGAGACTTGTTCTATAGTAGTGCACTACTTTTGACCAGAGCCCTATGAGACTTGGTCTATAGTAGTGCACTACTTTTGACCAGAGCCCTATGGGACTTGGTCTATAGTAGTGCACTACTTTTGACCAGAGCCCTATGAGACTTGGTCTATAGTAGTACACTACTTTTGACCAGAGCCCTATGAGACTTGGTCTATAGTAGTGCACTACGGGGAACCAGGCTCCCATTTGGGATGCACAATGATGGTCCATTGCATTAGCAGCTCTAGCCAGGTCTCCTCTGTAACTGCTCATTGCTTCCCAGCTGGTGATGGCTAGGTCACAGACCACAGACTCTCTCTCCCACTAGGAAGACAGACTGGTGGTGATGGCTAGGTCACAGACCACAGACTCTCTCTCTCACTAGGAAGACAGACTGGCGGTGATGGCTAGGTCACAGACCACAGACTCTCTCTCTCTCACCAGACTGATCCTTCTGGGAGCGGAATCATAACACCAGACTGATCCTTCTTAGAGCAGAATCTCAACACCAGAATGATCCTTCTTAGAACAGAATCTCAACACCAGACTGATCCTTCTGGGAGCAGAATCTCAACACCAGAATGATCCTTCTTAGAACAGAATCTCAACACCAGACTGATCCTTCTTAGAGCGGAATCTCAACACCAGACTGATCCTTCTGGGAGCAGAATCTCAACACCAGACTGATCCTTCTTAGAACAGAATCTCAACACCAGACTGATCCTTCTTAGAGCGGAATCTCAACACCAGACTGATCCTTCTTAGAGCGGAATCTCAACACCAGACTGATCCTTCTTAGAGCAGAATCTCAACACCAGACTGATCCTTCTTAGAGCGGAATCTCAACACCAGACTGATCCTTCATTAAATCCCCCGACGGACGATAAGTCAAATGCAGTAAGGCACCTGAGATGAATAAGTGTTTGTCTGACATTCAACTTAATGTAACCCTCAGTACCCTTTAGACTTCAATTACAGCATGTGACAAATGGTTCAGATTTCTGTTTAACGTGAGGATGATATTAAATCAAGCAGGTCCCCCCCCCATCCCTGTAAGTCTTAGATCAGAACTGATTAAATACCCACCCCATAAAGGGTAAGCAAATGTCAGCTAACGTGTAATTGAAAGGGGGGGGGGATTCAAACTTGCTTAAAAGGTGCCGCTCCAAAATGTCTACAGGTAAATAAATGCAGACTCTGTGTTGAGTACAGTACTACTCTAATCACGGCCAATTTGCAATGAAAGTCTCTTTTTTTTCTATCCCATTTACAATGAAACCTAACAATTCTATTGCCTTATTTAACAGAAATAGCCTCTTTTTTTTTTGTAAGTCCTATTACAATGTCTTGTTCTTGCACTTCACTCCATAATATTGATCTGCTTCAGTATACTGTACCAATTTGGACACTATTCCCCTTAAAATATAGATACTAGTAATTCTCCCTGGCGCTCACCCAGCTCAACACAGATACCCTGAGTATCCCTGGTGGTTAGCTTTGCAGGTGCTGATCAATAGCACTTTCCATATTTATTTTTTTTTTGTCAAAAAAAAAAAAGATTGCTTCACTTGAGGTAAAAGATATATAACCGGGAAAAGCTCCATTGATGTTCCTCTCTACCTCCCTGACAGAGAGATTTGTTTGAATTCATCCAGCTATGATTAACCTTCAGAACCGCGCAGGTCTTGTCTCATTCGTTTGTAGGGATTTCTTTGTGTTTAGGTGAGGGCACCATGAAGGCTGGAAGAGGGGACTGTCTTTTCCTCTTGAGGGTTTCTCCATATTTTTTATCTTAAGAGTTTACCCCCTTACACAGTTACGTTATCTTTGCGAGAAAAAAAAGAACATACTAAAGTTGGATAAAGTTTATATAAAGTCATTTAAATGTCATTTGACAACATTTATTTTTTAACATCTAATTTCCTATTCTTTACACTCCTTGAAAAAAAAAAGTTGCTATCTGGTACCAAAAAAGGTTTCTTCTGCTGTCCCCATAGGAGAACCCTTTGAAGAACCTGTTTTGGTTCCGTGTAGAACCCTTTCCACAGAGGAATCAAAAGAGGTTCTACCTAGAACCAAAAAGAGGTTCTACCTGGAACCAAAAGAGGTTCTACCTAGAACCAAAAAGAGGTTCTACCTAGAACCACAAGAGGTTCTACCTGGAACCAAAAGAGGTTCTACCTAGAACCAAAAAGGGTCCTCCTATTGGGCACAGCTGTAGAACCAGTTTGAAACACTTTTTCAAACACAAGATTGTACCAGCGATGAGGTATCCATCTTGCAGTCTCAACGTCTCACAATAGTACAGGGCCTTTATTATGTGCTTTATTCTGTTACATGTTGGCACTGTATCCCAACACCGAGCATCAGCTGCCACTAGGAAGTTATTCCAGTTCATTTCACAACTCAACTCCAGGAGGAATATTTTTTTGTTTTTGTTGGAAAAGTAAAAGGTTCCAATAAGAGCTGAGTTTTCCATCTTGGGTTCCCCCCCCCCCCCCCCATAATTCTCCTGTGCCTAACCTTGCATCCAACTCAATCAATACCGCCTACTGTGCCTCAGGCTACACTGCAGAAAATACTACATCCAATTTGCACACAGAAATAACCAACTTTCCAACAGGTACCACATAATCACCACACAAAAAAAGAGCTCGGACGAATCTGTTACATATTCTAAACAGCTCTTCTGAACCCCATTTACATGTGAAAAAATCACACAATTTCTTCGCTGCCATGTCTAGCACAGTGCACATCAAGTGGCAGCGAAAACGCCACTTCCTGTTTGTTTAAAAAAATAAAAAAACGAATGTTTTGGCTGGTTGTGTCACACCTTAGCATATTGCTCCGATGTGTTTGTCTACCGACGGGTTTGAGCTGTATTCCCCTGTTGGTCTGTCTGAACACTGCCTATACCCGGGTGTTCTCAGAGGAGGCAACTTGGGCCACTCGCTCGCAGAGCGCGGAGAAGAAAGTCATTTCACAAAGCCAGGTTTTTTTATATTTTTTAAATCACACAACGTTAGGCTAGGAGTGGCATTGACAGAGAACAGCGTTGCAGCTAGGCCGGCAGGGCGGGTGAGAATGACTTGTCTTCCACAATAAATTAACAACTAGTGCCAAGATGACACCTTACTCAACCACGTCACTTGTCTCTGATGTTTAGGAGAAAAAAAACATGGCAGCCGTGAATCATGTGACGACACGACCACTTTCTATTCGTTAAGAGACAGATCAGTTTAAAGCTAGCGGTGGGTCTGCCCTACACTCCACGCAGGTCACCTGACCCAGGATTGAGAAAGCACAACGTGTTAAAGAAAGAGATGTGGGGAGGAAACAACTAACTGTGGTGCTTTGGACAATACGAACACCATTTTGGATTAATAGGTTGAAGTTTACAAAGGGGTGCTATCAAAAATTGGTGTTTTTTAATGTGTAAATGCTGTTTTATAACCTCTTAGATTTTAATCTAAATGTACCAAAGATCCTCTGTTATTAAGAGACATCACACTGACCTCCATGACACCCTTCTTTGTCCGTGTCTATGAATATCTCCCAGAAAGTGTCGGTGTGTGAATTACAATAATTTATTTTGTCTGTGTGTGTCTGCGTGTGTGTGTGTCCGCGTGTGTGTGTGTGTGTGTGTGTGTCTGAAAGTGTGTGTGTGTGTGTGTCTGCATGTGTGTGTGTCTGCGTGTGTGTGTGTGTGTGTGTGTGTGTGTGTGTCTGCATGTGTGTGTGTCTGCGTGTCTGTGTGTCTGTGTGTCTACGTGCGTACGTGTGTGTGTGTGTGTGTGCGTGTCTGTGTGTCTGCGTGTGTGTGTGTGTGTGTGTCTGCGTGTGTGTGGGTGTGTGTGTGTGTGTGTGTGTGTGTGTGTGTCTGCGTGTGTGTGTGAGACACAAAGAAGGATGAATGGTTGGACGGAAATGCATTATCCATGTGTTGGGCTGCCGGTTGCTGAACTCATATAACCTCTATTTCACTTGCAGAGAATTGGTGAGATTTCAAATGAATTGTGATTTCTTCTTCAGTACCCCTGTTTTTTTTTTATACTATTGAGCAATATAGGGGTAAATTGTGAAACATGCTGGAAAAAAATAGCCCCAACTAAAATATATAGGATTCTGCAGAAATCACCGATCGCTTCTAGCAGCTAACGTTCTCTCATCGAGAGTAACCATTTAAAACACAGGGGTTTTATTCCAATGAGCCATTGACCTGACCAATCATGTGCCGCGCGGTGTTTCCCATGACCCTAATCGTCACGTTAGCATCGCGAATCAACATTCCCCCTTTTTTTTGCACTTTGTTTACTGTACATGCCAATAGTGTAATATTATTCAACAGCAGCGTGTCCTGTGCCACAATGATTGATTATGACAGGGAGCCAAGGTCACAGTGGAGGAACAGCCCTGGTGCAGACAGGCCTGTCTGACTCACACAGTTAACACTATATCCACATTGTATGAATGTCACCAGCGATCCAGTGATTTATTGCTTGGAAGGTTATGTTAAAAAAATACAGAATTCTGCCCCTCCTGCGTAGCTGACCAAATTGGGGGGGGAAGCAAACATATTTCAGAGCATAGATTATCTCATCTCTGTTTAGCTCTATTGTACAGAATGTTCCTTGTTATATTACTTCCTTGTTATATTCCTTCCTTGGCATTTTACTTCCTTGTTATATTCCTTCCTTGTTGTATTACTTCCTTGTTGTATTACTTCCTTGTTATATTACTTCCTTGTTGTATTACTTCCTTGTTATATTACTTCCTTGTTGTATTACTTCCTTGTTATATTACTTCCCTGTTGTATTACTTCCTTGTTATATTCCTTCCTTGTTATATTACTTCCTTGTTGTATTACTTCCTTGTTATATTACTTCCTTGTTGTATTACTTCCTTGTTATATTACTTCCCTGTTGTATTTTTTGTTTTTCTTAAAAACAAATCAGGTTGATAAGCATTAGATATTTTATTAATTATATTTTAAAATAATAAAATCTGACTATATATAGCTAGATATTTGTGTGTCCTGTCGCCATCCCTTGTTGTGTGTACTTGAAAACAGAATTGATTTTGGTTGAATGCACTTCCTAGGTCATACGCGTGTACCGTGAGAGATTGTGTTCTCGTCCACTGGACCATTAATTTGGACGTTTGACCTCAGACCTGTGTAGAGTTGGCTGTTTCCAATTTAATGTGATGTACAATCACTGCTTCCAAAGAAACACAAACTGACAGGAACAAAAAAATAAATTAATGTAAATGTCATGCAAATGAAGTCAGCATTCAGATAAAAAAAACACAACAATTTTTTAACACACACCAAAAAAATAAAGAATAATTTCCTCAAAAACAACGACTTAAAAAATAAGAAATCCAAGAACCCTTTCGTCGACTAAAAGAACATTCAGGTGATTCAAACAACGGATCACAGTAGCACTGAGAGGAATCAGTCGGGAAACGATGTGGAAACAGAACCCTGCGAGTTACAACATCTAGGCTGACACCTGTTAGACTCCGTAGGTTGTTAATGATCTGGGAACAGACAGTGAGACAATCCTTCCTGTGGAGCGTAACCAAATGTAGATGACATGAATAAGCTAGGTGAGTATGGAGCTGTCCCACATTTCACGCTATCTCTCTCTCTCTCTCTCTCTCTCTCTCTCTCTCTCTCTCTCTCTCACTATGTCTACAGGGCTCTCTCTCTCACTACCTCAACAGGGCTCTCTCTCCCACTACCTCCAAAGGGCTTTCTCCCACTACCTCCACAGGGCTCTCTCTCTTACTACCTCTACAGGGCTCTCTCTCCCACTACCTCCACAGGGCTCTCTCTCCCACTACCTCCACAGGGCTCTCTCCCACTACCTCCACAGGGCTCTCTCTCATCACCTCCACAGGACTCTCTCTCTCATCACCTCCACAGGACTCTCTCTCTCACTACCTCCACAGGGCTCTCTCTCTCTCTCATCACCTCCACAGGACTCTCTCTCTCGTCACCTCCACAGGACTCTCTCTCTCATCACCTCCACAGGGCTCTCTCTCTTACTACCTCTACAGGGCTCTCTCTCCCACTACCTCCACAGGGCTCTCTCTCCCACTACCTCCACAGAGCTCTCTCCCACTACCTCCACAGGGCTCTCTCTCATCACCTCCACAGGACTCTCTCTCTCATCACCTCCACAGGACTCTCTCTCTCACTACCTCCACAGGGCTCTCTCTCTCTCTCATCACCTCCACAGGACTCTCTCTCTCACTACCTCCACAGGGCTCTCTCTCTCTCATCACCTCCACAGGACTCTCTCTCTCATCACCTCCACAGGGCTCTCTTTCTAATCACCTCCACAGGGCTCTCTCTCTATCATCACCTCCACAGAGCTCTCTCTCACCACCTCTACAGGGCTCTCTCTCACTACCTCTACAGGGCTCTCTCTCACTACCTCTACAGGGCTCTCTCTCACTACCTCCACGGGACTCTAATGTAATCAGTCACAAACACAGCTACAAAAGATGTTACACATTTTATACCCTTATAGCTTCCTCCTTTATTGACTGGTGCTCACAGCTACTAACTACTGACTTTACTACTGTGATTTATTCACGTTTAGGGCGGACTTCTTAGAGATCCCGACGACTGTTAGTCTGTTAATAAGGATGGAGGTTTTTACCTCTAGCATAGAGGATGTGTTGTATAGATGGGATGTTAGTTAGGAGTGAATCTGTAACTTGATAGAACATTTACAGAGATGGCTAAAAACAAACATTTGTACACGGCACAAATGTGTTTATTACTGTGTGATTTCAAGCATAAATCAGAGAAAGCACAGACGTCCTGTTACATCACAGGCATACGCACGTTGTAAAATATTTGTCATGGCTTCATATCTAGAAGTTCACATAAATTGTATTAAATTAAATCCGTGTAAAGATGTTTGAATACTACCATTACTACGTTGGCTAAAGGGCAGATTTTCCGTTGTCCTGATTTTCAAAGCCAGATGAAATGATCCATTAAATGTAAACACGTCACCTCCCACTGTTGCCCCGCTAGTGTCGGAACTACCCAGGGGGTTCCAGAACTACCCAGGAGGTTCCAGAACTACCCAGGGGGTTGCAGAACTTAACATGTAAATTGTGATAGAGCATGTAATTCCTGCTTTGGGTCCCTAATGACTTTGATTAAAATCTGACTTGTGCCAGACAGACATTTCCTCCATTTTTCAATTTTTTTTTTTACTGATGATGAAAATGAGAAGATGAGATGATGCAAGGTGACAATTAATTCTGTCCTCTCTGGTGTTCAGGGGTCAAACATTAAATGCTAGAATACTTGTATATATCATAAACATTTAAAACTTGTATATATATATATACTTGTGCCAGACAGACATTTCCTCCATTTTTTTTATTTTTTTTTTACTGATGATGAAAATGAGAAGATGAGATGATGCAAGGTGACAATTAATTCTGTCCTCTCTGGTGTTCAGGGGTCAAACATTAAATGCTAGAATACTTGTATATATCATAAACATTTAAAACTTGTATATATATATTAATGGGTCAGGTGATAGTAAAATCAACCATTGTGGTATGTCGTACTGTATTATGTGTGCTGTATTATGTCGTGCTGTATTATGTCGTGCTGTATTATGTCGTGCTGTATTATGTGTGCTGTATTATGTGTGCTGTATTATGTCGTACTGTATTATGTTGTGCTGTATTATGTCGTGCTGTATTATGTGTGCTGTATTATGTGTGCTGTATTATGTGTGCTGTATTATGTGTGCTGTATTATGTGTGCTGTATTATGTGTGCTGTATTATGTGTGCTGTATTATGTGTGCTGTATTATGTCGTGCTGTATTATGTCGTGCTGTATTATGTCGTGCTGTATTATGTGTGCTGTATTATGTCGTGCTGTATTATGTCGTGCTGTATTATGTGTGCTGTATTATGTCGTGCTGTATTATGTCGTGCTGTATTATGTCGTGCTGTATTATGTGTGCTGTATTATGTCGTGCTGTATTATGTCGTACTGTATTATGTTGTGCTGTATTATGTGTGCTGTATTATGTGTGCTGTATTATGTCGTGCTGTATTATGTGTGCTGTATTATGTCGTGCTGTATTATGTGTGCTGTATTATGTGTGCTGTATTATGTCGTGCTGTATTATGTGTGCAGTATTATGTCGTGCTGTATTATGTCGTGCTGTATTATGTGTGCTGTATTATGTGTGCTGTATTATGTGTGCTGTATTATGTGTGCTGTATTATGTCGTGCTGTATTATGTGTGCTGTATTATGTGTGCTGTATTATGTGTGCTGTATTATGTCGTGCTGTATTATGTGTGCTGTATTATGTGTGCTGTATTATGTCGTGCTGTATTATGTGTGCTGTATTATGTCGTGCTGTATTATGTGTGCTGTATTATGTGTGCTGTATTATGTGTGCTGTATTATGTCGTGCTGTATTATGTGTGCTGTATTATGTGTGCTGTATTATGTGTGCTGTATTATGTCGTGCTGTATTATGTCGTGCTGTATTATGTGTGCTGTATTATGTCGTGCTGTATTATGTGTGCTGTATTATGTGTGCTGTATTATGTCGTGCTGTATTATGTGTGCTGTATTATGTCGTGCTGTATTATGTGTGCTGTATTATGTCGTGCTGTATTATGTGTGCTGTATTATGTGTGCTGTATTATGTCGTGCTGTATTATGTGTGCTGTATTATGTGTGCTGTATTATGTCGTGCTGTATTATGTCGTGCTGTATTATGTCGTGCTGTATTATGTGTGCTGTATTATGTTGTGCTGTATTATGTCGTGCTGTATTATGTGTGCTGTATTATGTCGTGCTGTATTATGTGTGCTGTATTATGTCGTGCTGTATTATGTGTGCTGTATTATGTCGTGCTGTATTATGTGTGCTGTATTATGTCGTGCTGTATTATGTGTGCTGTATTATGTGTGCTGTATTATGTCGTGCTGTATTATGTGTGCTGTATTATGTCGTGCTGTATTATGTGTGCTGTATTATGTCGTGCTGTATTATGTGTGCTGTATTATGTCGTGCTGTATTATGTGTGCTGTATTATGTCGTGCTGTATTATGTGTGCTGTATTATGTCGTGCTGTATTATGTGTGCTGTATTATGTGTGCTGTATTATGTGTGCTGTATTATGTCGTGCTGTATTATGTCGTGCTGTATTATGTGTGCTGTATTATGTGTGCTGTATTATGTGTGCTGTATTATGTGTGCTGTATTATGTGTGCTGTATTATGTCGTGCTGTATTATGTGTGCTGTATTATGTGTGCTGTATTATGTGTGCTGTATTATGTCGTGCTGTATTATGTCGTGCTGTATTATGTGTGCTGTATTATGTGTGCTGTATTATGTGTGCTGTATTATGTGTGCTGTATTATGTCGTGCTGTATTATGTGTGCTGTATTATGTCGTGCTGTATTATGTGTGCTGTATTATGTGTGCTGTATTATGTCGTGCTGTATTATGTGTGCTGTATTATGTCGTGCTGTATTATGTGTGCTGTATTATGTGTGCTGTATTATGTGTGCTGTATTATGTGTGCTGTATTATGTCGTGCTGTATTATGTCGTGCTGTATTATGTGTGCTGTATTATGTGTGCTGTATTATGTGTGCTGTATTATGTGTGCTGTATTATGTGTGCTGTATTATGTCGTGCTGTATTATGTGTGCTGTATTATGTGTGCTGTATTATGTGTGCTGTATTATGTCGTGCTGTATTATGTCGTGCTGTATTATGTGTGCTGTATTATGTGTGCTGTATTATGTGTGCTGTATTATGTGTGCTGTATTATGTGTGCTGTATTATGTCGTGCTGTATTATGTGTGCTGTATTATGTCGTGCTGTATTATGTGTGCTGTATTATGTGTGCTGTATTATGTCGTGCTGTATTATGTGTGCTGTATTATGTGTGCTGTATTATGTGTGCTGTATTATGTGTGCTGTATTATGTTGTGCTGTATTATGTGTGCTGTATTATGTGTGCTGTATTATGTCGTGCTGTATTATGTCGTGCTGTATTATGTGTGCTGTATTATGTCGTGCTGTATTATGTCGTGCTGTATTATGTCGTGCTGTATTATGTCGTGCTGTATTATGTGTGCTGTATTATGTGTGCTGTATTATGTCGTGCTGTATTATGTGTGCTGTATTATGTCGTGCTGTATTATGTCGTGCTGTATATGAGACCTATTAAGGTTCAATACGTTTAAGTATTACGTTCTTAGTTACTTCAATGATACAGACTTACTTAGATGCCAATCAGTGCGTTTTAATATGAGGTTCGCTGTCGCACAACGGTAAGACTGCTGCCAATGTTCAGAAGGTTATTCTCTCCTGTAAGTACATTCTAAAGGGGTCACCAGTCAACAACATGAGTGTAGATCTTACTGCCAATGTTCAGAAGGTTATTCTCTCCTGTAAGTACATTCTAAAAGGGGTCACCAGTCAACAACATGAGTGTAGATCTTACTGCCAATGTTCAGAAGGTTGTTCTCTCCTGTAAGTACATTCTAAAAGGGTCACCAGTCAACAACATGAGTGTAGATCTTACTGCCTGAGTAAAAGAGTAGATACGGCTTCCCCGGGGAGGCTAAATGCAGAGTAATGTTAAACCTTATCAAGTCCCCCCCCCCCTCCCCTCCCCTCCCTTTATGTAAATATTTTAGAGCCATTTCATTTCATTCCACTCAAATGCCCGTACCCAGGAGTCTGAAAGAGAAATGCTACATTTTAATTATGCATCGATGACAAATTATAGCCTCATTCTAAAACAGTCCGACATTAGTTGTTAATAGATAAGAGTTTCTGGGTGAAAAGGATTCGACTGGTGTAGGGATGACACAGTTTAATAATGAACGGGGGTTTGAACTGAAATACACGGCTGATCTGTGTTTAAGGGATGGAGCAGGACAGTGGCTCTCGTCGGGACATCTGACTGCTCATCGACAGACGCCTTTTAACTTCATACTAATTCCAACGAGAACCTCTACCTGACAAAGAAGGGGTTTCAAAAACAAAAACACTCTTTCAAAACAATTACATGAAAATGAACCCCCTCCATAGACAGGACCTACCACCCTAATGAGGTCTCCATAGACAGGACCTACCACCCTAATGAGGTCTCCATAGACATGACCTACCACCCTAATGAGGTCTCCATAGACAGGACCTACCACCCTAATGAGGTCTCCATAGACAGGACCTACCACCCTAATGAGGTCTCCATAGACAGGACCTACCACCCTAATGAGGTCTCCATAGACAGGACCTACCACCCTAATGAGGTCTCCATAGACAGGACCTCCCACCCTAATGAGGTCTCCATAGACATGACCTACCACCCTAATGAGGTCTCCATAGACAGGACCTACCACCCTAATGAGGTCTCCATAGACAGGACCTACCACCCTAATGAGGTCTCCATAGACAGGACCTACCACCCTAATGAGGTCTCTATAACCAGGGCCTACCACCCCAATGAGTTCTCTATTTACAGGGTATACCACCCTAATGATGAAGTCTCTATAGACAGGGCCTACCACCCTAATGATGAAGTCTCTATAGACAGGGCCTACCACCCTAATGATGAAGTCTCTATAGACAGGGCCTACCACCCTAATGATGAAGTCTCTATAGACAGGGCCTACCACCCTAATGATGAAGTCTCTAAACAGGGTCTACCACCCTAATGAGGTCTCTAAACAGGGTCTACCACCCCAGGTTTCTACCCCTTATGTTACTGTCACAATCAGATCAATGCCACATTAAAATGACCTCAGGATTTAATTTTTCGCGACACCCTGCTACAACTCAACTCCCCGTGAAGTGAAAGAGGTATGGGACTGTAGGTGTGAGTAAGGATAACAAAAGGCAGAGATGGGTTCCGTTTACAGGGAATTTATTCTGTCACGCAGTAATTTGGGGGAAAAGGGGCTGAACGGAACCAAAGCAAAGAAAGTAAATATCAAAGCCCCCCCTCTCCTATCTCACCTGCCTACCCACTACTTACCTAACTAGCACCACCTGGTGCCCTAACCAAAAATACAGGGGGTGTTCTGCCCAGGTCTTACCTAGTGTGCCGAGACAGAGTATATATATATTAAGGGTATGTGTATGCCCGCAGGCCTCTTGCCTAAGCACTCCCAAGGCGCCTTCCCCTTCCCCCCTCGGAACAAAAACAGAATAACACAAACAATTGCAATAATCAAAACGACTGCATCCTACTGGCTACTACACACACCCCAGAAGCAGTGGCTGCACAATATTTAAAACTCTGAGCAACAACTAACACAGAACTAACATCAGCTCTATTCTGTGCAACAAGCAAAACAGGACATCAAATAAGCTCTATCTGAGCAACAACCCACACAGGACATACCAATCAGCTCTCTCAACAACAACCAACACAGGACACACTCATCTCCCTTCTCTCCGCAATCATCTCTCCTCTGAGCAGAACAGAACACTGGCTTATACAGCTGGAGAAGGAGTTGGCAATTGAAGACAGCTGTTTCTGATGAGAGGGCGTGGTCAGCTCCAATTTTCAATGGTGCCCGACCAATCAGCTGCTTAGAGAAATCCAGGAAGCCATCCTTATTAAAACACACACATACAAAATACACAAACCACAACAGAAACTGGCTATCAGATGGGCATTCAGGGGACGGAGGGGCCTCGGGCGGATTACGTCGGTAGTCCAGTCGTAATGGATCGGCGGGACTCCGTATCGGCAATGAAAGGGGTCCAGGCCAATTGGCAATAAAAGTATTGTAGCCCAAGGAGTGGCTGATGGACCTCTTCAGCTAGCTAGTTGGTGCTTGCTTCGTGACCGGGACGTTAGCCAGGAGAAGCCAATCAGGATAGCAGCTAGCTAGCTGCGATGATCCAGGTGAAGAGGTTCAGACCTTGCGGCAGAAATCCAGGGATATAGAGAAAAGGAGTCTGTTAAGATCTGGGTTTAATCACGCTGTGCAGACTGGCAGGAGTTGTCCAGGCTAAAGGTTAGCTGATGACTGCTAGCAGTGGCTAGCTGACTACTAGCTAGTAACTAGTTAGCTGGCTCGCTCTGTTGGGGGTTCCGTTTCTGAAGTAAAGAACATAGCAGAACCATACCACATTGGATGAAGCGGGTTGCAGGAGAGTATGTTGAAGTTGCGGTTAAGACAAGTATAAAAATATATATAGAAAGATAAATACACGGGACACAGGATCTGGGGGAACGTAATCATTTCTAACTCTAAAAAGGAAGACAAAAAGAAAGGAAAAAATAAGGCTTCTTGCAAATGTTTAAAAAAGCTTCTGTAGGATTTGTGGTTTTGTAGACACAAAATGTTCCTAGTTAAACTAATATAACAACTGAATTAAAACGCTAGGCATAGTCACATTTCAACAATGATGAATAAGTGTGCGCCATGAAAATTACAAGGTGTGGTATTTAAACACGTGACAGAGGTTGTGGTGAAGTGCACGGAAATCGATGACGTCATCATCCTGGCATTTATACCTGAATCAGAAGTAGATCCGTCATGGTCAGGACGTGTGTGTTATAGACTAAAAATAAAACATTCATTATTAGTAAACTTCAATCCCATAATGAAGTCTTTCATATGCTCTCTGGATTGGAGGCGTCTGTCTTTATTAGCCACGAGGGGTTAGGAGGCAGCTTTATTATCAAGCAAAATTAAAAGGATTGCCTGCGTCTATTTGATGAGGACACCATTCTTGGATCTCATAATTCTCATAATCACAAACGCCATGTAACTAGAAAAATAAAAAAAATGTCTTAGGAACATTAAAACTCTAGAATTATTTTAATTCAGTGTGGAAGCCATATTGCTTTTGTTACATTTAGCCTGACTCATAACTAACCAGTAATCATATACTTTATGTACTGTACTTTATATCTTATCGTGTGCAATTAGGACATCTAGGACTAGCACCTTATTTCATTAGTATATCTAATTAGGACATCTAGGAATAGTATCTTATTTCATTAGTATATTTAATTAGGACATCTATGAATAGTATATTTTATTTCATAAGTACATTTAATTAGGACATCTAGGAATAGTACCTTTTATTTCGTTAGTATATTTAATTAGGACATCTAGGAATAGTATATTTCATTTCATTAGTATATTTAATTAGGACATCTAGGAATAGTACCTTATTTCATTAGTATATTTAATTAGGATGTCTAGGTATAGTAGCTTATATTTAATTAATGTATTTAATTAGGATTTCTATGAATAGTACCTTATATTTAATTAGGACATCTAGGCATAGTACCTTATATTTAATTAGGATTTATAGGAATAGTACCTTATTTCATTAGTATATTTAATTAGGATGTCTAGGTATAGTACCTTATATTTAATTAATGTATTTAATTAGGATTTCAATGAATAGTACCTTATATTGAATTAATATATTTAATTAGGACTTCTAGGAATAGTACCTTGTACAGTATATTTCATTATGTTTCTAGGAATCGTACCTTGTACAGTATATTTAATAAGGAACTTCTAGGAATAGTACCTTGTACAGTATATTTAATTAGGACTTCTAGGAATAGTACCTTGTACAGTATATTTAATTAGGACTTCTAGGAATAGTACCTTGTACAGTATATTTAATTATATTTCTAGGAATAGTACCTTGTACAGTATATTTAATTATATTTCTAGGAATAGTACCTTGTACAGTATATTAAATTAGGACTCCTAGGAATAGTACCTTGTACAGTATATTAAATTAGGAGTTCTAGGTAAAGTACCTTGTACAGTATATTAAATTAGGAGTTTTAGGTGAAAGTACCTTGTACAGTATATTTAATTAGAACGTTTAGATAAAGTACCATGTACAATATATTTAGTGCACTTAACTTTCTGTTCTGACATTAAGTAAACCCTGTCTTACAACCTTTTACAAGAAACCATCAAACCAGACCTTTACCTTCCTGTAGAAGTGCACAGTAACTGTACAGACAACATCTATATCATATTTATTACTCACTGTCATGGTATTGTTGTTCAAGGCCTCTCCCTGCATTGTTACCTTGGTTGCTAGAAAGAGCTGACAAGCAGCAGTACAGGAGAATAAGAACCTCTGCAGTCCAAAGCACATTTTTTGGGCTCTCAATAAATCATCTGTCATTGTGGCCCCACACATAATGAGCAATAAAGTTTCCTCGCGGACCGAATGAAGACTTTCATGAAAGAAGAATAAAAACACAGGAGGAGGAAGAGGCTGCGTCCTCTTCCTCCAGAGGTCCATAAAAGATCTGCCTCCTCTTGCATTTTTCAAACACTATTTTCAAATTTGTTGAATAAACAGTATAATGAATTGATTGTGTCACCAAACACCAAAGAAACAGAGTGTTGCTGAGACATTGTGGATTGTTTTTGTACAGGGAGCAAAACTCATCGGACGTTACAGGGAAGTCAGAATCACACCTTACAGGGAGGTCAGGAACAGACCTTACATGGAGGACAGAATCACACCTTACAGGGAGGTCAGAATCACACCTTACAGGGAGGTCAGAATCACACCTTACAGGGAGGTCAGAATCAGACAGGGAGGTCAGAATCACACCTTACAGGGAGGTCAGAATCACACCTTACAGGGAGGTCAGGAACAGACCTTACATGGAGGACAGAATCACACCTTACAGGGAGGTCAGAATCACACCTTACAGGGAGGTCAGAATCAGACAGGGAGGTCAGAATCACACCTTACTGGGAGGTCAGAATCACACCTTACAGAGAGGTCAGAATCACACCTTACAGGGAGGTCAGAATCACACCTTACATGGGGTCAGAATCACACCTTACAGGGAGGTCAGAATCAGACAGGGAGGTCAGAATCACACCTTACTGGGAGGTCAGAATCACACCTTACAGAGAGGTCAGAATCACACCTTACAGGGAGGTCAGAATCAGACCTTACAGGGAAGTCAGAATCAGACCTTACAGCGAGGTCAGAATCAAACACAACATGGTAGCAACACAACATGGCAGCAACACATAGTAGCACAACAACATGGTCGAAACACAACATTGCAACACACCATGGTAGCACAACAACATGGTAGCATGTTAACATGGCAGCAACACAACATGGTAGCACAACAACATGGTAGCATATCAACATGGTAGCACGCCAACATGCCAGCAACACAACATGGTAGCACAACAACATGGTAGCACAACAACATGGTAGCACGACAACATGGCAGCAACACAGCATGGTAGCACAACAACATGGTAGCACAACAACATGGGAAGCAACGCAACATGGTAGCAACACATGACAACACAGCATGGTAGCAACATCACATGACAACAACATGGTAGCAGCACAACATGGCAGCAGTACAACATGGTAGCAGCAGAAAACATGATACAAACATTTTTGGGCACAGACAACAGCATAAAGGGGCAATAAGGTAGAGACAACAACATACCCAAATTTAATGTTACCATGTCAAGGCTTCCAAAATGCCGGGCAGTCAAAACAGGCTGGTCAGAGATTGTTAGTGCATTAACTTGACACATGAACATAGATTGGGTAGGGGAAGTAACACCTGGGTGGAGACAATAAAGCAATTACTCTGTAAAACACACCTGAGACTCTCTCACCTCTCAATAAGAGTCTGTAGAACTGTCAACATCTCCACTCATCCTCAGTCTAGACCTGAGACTCTCTCACCTCCCAATAAGAGTCTGTAGAACTGTCAACATCTCCACTCATCCCCAGTCTAGACCTGAGACTCTCTCACCTCTCAATAAGAGTCTGTAGAACTGTCAACTTCTCCCTCATCCTCAGTCTAGACCTGAGACTCTCTCACCTCTCAATAAGAGTCTGTAGAACTGTCAACATCTCCACTCATCCTCAGTCTAGACCTGAGACTCTCTCACCTCCCAATAAGAGTCTGTAGAACTGTCAACATCTCCACTCATCCCCAGTCTAGACCTGAGACTCTCTCACCTCCCAATAAGAGTCTGTAGAACTGTCAACATCTCCACTCATCCTCAGTCTAGACCTGAGACTCTCTCACCTCTCAATAAGAGTCTGTAGAACTGTCAACTTCTCCCTCATCCTCAGTCTAGACCTGAGACTCTCTCACCTCTCAATAAGAGTCTGTAGAACTGTCAACATCTCCACTCATCCTCAGTCTAGACCTGAGACTCTCTCACCTCCCAATAAGAGTCTGTAGAACTGTCAACATCTCCACTCATCCCCAGTCTAGACCTGAGACTCTCTCACCTCCCAATAAGAGTCTGTAGAACTGTCAACATCTCCACTCATCCTCAGTCTAGACCTGAGACTCTCTCACCTCCCAATAAGAGTCTGTAGAACTGTCAACATCTCCACTCATCCTCAGTCTAGACCTGAGACTCTCTCACCTCCCAATAAGAGTCTGTAGAACTGTCAACATCTCCACTCATCCTCAGTCTAGACCTGAGACTCTCTCACCTCCCAATAAGAGTCTGTAGAACTGTCAACATCTCCACTCATCCTCAGTCTAGACCTGAGACTCTCTCACCTCCCAATAAGAGTCTGTAGAACTGTCAACATCTCCACTCATCCTCAGTCTAGACCTGAGACTCTCTCACCTCCCAATAAGAGTCTGTAGAACTGTCAACATCTCCACTCATCCTCAGTCTAGACCTGAGACTCTCTCACCTCCCAATAAGAGTCTGTAGAACTGTCAACATCTCCACTCATCCTCAGTCTAGACCTGAGACTCTCTCACCTCCCAATAAGAGTCTGTAGAACTGTTAACATCTCCACTCATCCTCAGTCTAGACCTGAGACTCTCTCACCTCCCAATAAGAGTCTGTAGAACTGTCAACATCTCCACTCATCCTCAGTCTAGACCTGAGACTCTCTCACCTCTCAATAAGAGTCTGTAGAACTGTCAACATCTCCACTCATCCGCAGTCTAAACGAGGTGCATCAGTCGTAGAGTCAACAGAACATTGTTGGAGAACATAACATTACTCTTGGGTTAGACCCTTTTGGGGTTTAACCAATACGTATTCCTCTTTGCTCTCTTCATCCAGAAGCTTACAGTGAGGTAAGAACCTGAGACAATGACAACGAGACAATCAAGAGATCAGCATGTTGTCTGGGATTGGGTGACCCACCGACAAATGATACATGATAATTGTTGAAGCCTGTTTTCCAACATGAAGACGATCCACATGCTCCTGACGCTCTGACGTCTTCCCCTGTATTCTGAGGAAGAGAATGACAAGTAACTTTGCTAATGAATGCTGACCCAGATAAGATAATTTCCTGACAGGAACAGTCGAGGGCTGGTTGGACACTCACATTCTTTCTGGGTCATGGACTGTGTCTGAAATGGCTCCCTTATATAGTGCATATGTCTCTGGTCGAAAGTAGTGCACTCTATAAGGAATAGGGTGCCATTTTGGACACGACCATGCAGTCCCATGACATAGCCCCCCCCCCCCCCTCCCTCCTCCACTCAAAACTCCTCAACACCCCACCCCACCCCCCTTCTGTCAAGAGAGTCAGGAGGCTTTCCATGGCAGCTGTGAAGCCATCCTCTCATATCCTCTGGTCTTACAGTATGGTACAAAGGTAGGCTGAACTAATGGCCTATATTGTAATTACTATACTGTGATAGTTCTTGTTACATGGTTTAAGGTCACTGTCAAGGTCAGCTAGTGACATAGAGGTACTTGTAAGTGTACCAAGGAACACAGAAGGTTAAGTAAATCCTATAGTCAGGAAATATAACCTCTAATCCAACAGAATTCCTCAATTGAAAAGACAATTTATTCCTATGATGCAATTAATGTAGAAAACGTTTGAGGCGACTTTGCTTTAGGTAATGCTGCCCTGCGTGACACATGAAAACAAACCGAAACAGCCAGGCAGTCAATCCACTTTGTTTTGACCAGACACATAATGAGTCTTCAGGGACATGCTAAGGGGGAAATAGCTAATGATTCATGCCATACTGTTATACCATTCTGCATGTTACAAGGTTGCATACGTCAACTGTTCCACGTAGAGGATGGCTCACGGAAAGGCTGCTGAAGGAGGGTTGGTATCAGTAATGACTGCTGCTGAAGGAGGGTTGGTACCAGTAATGACTGCTGCTGAAGGAGGGTTGGTATCAGTAATGACTGCTGCTGAAGGAGGGTTGGTGGTATCAGTAATGACTGCTGCTGAAGGAGGGTTGGTATCAGTAATGACTGCTGCTGAAGGAGGGTTGGTATCAGTAATGATTGCTGCTGAAGGAGGGTTGGTATCAGTAATGACTGCTGCTGAAGGAGGGTTGGTGGTACCAGTAATGACTGCTGCTGAAGGAGGGTTGGTGGTACCAGTAATGACTGCTGCTGAAGGAGGGTTGGTATCAGTAATGACTGCTGCTGAAGGAGGGTTGGTATCAGTAATGACTGCTGCTGAAGGAGGGTTGGTGGTACCAGTAATGACTGCTGCTGAAGGAGGGTTGGTGGTACCAGTAATGACTGCTGCTGAAGGAGGGTTGGTATCAGTAATGACTGCTGCTGAAGGAGGGTTGGTATCAGTAATGACTGCTGCTGAAGGAGGGTTGGTATCAGTAATGACTGCTGCTGAAGGAGGGTTGGTATCAGTAATGACTGCTGCTGAAGGAGGGTTGGTATCAGTAATGACTGCTGCTGAAGGAGGGTTGGTATCAGTAATGACTGCTGATGAACGAGGGTTGGTGTCAGTAATGACTGCTGCTGAAGGAGGGTTGGTACCAGTAATGACTGCTGATGAAGGAGGGTTGGTATCAGTAATGACTGCTGATGAAGGTGGGTTGGTGGTATCAGTAATGACTGCTGCTGAAGGAGGGTTGGTACCAGTAATGACTGCTGCTGAAGAAGGGTTGGTGGTATCAGTAATGACTGCTGCTGAAGGAGGGTTGGTGGTACCAGTAATGACTGCTGCTGAAGACGGGTTGGTATCAGTAATGACTGCTGCTGAAGGAGGGTTGGTGTCAGTAATGACTGCTGCTGAAGACGGGTTGGTATCAATAATGACTGCTGCTGAAGGAGGGTTGGTATCAGTAATGACTGCTGCTGAAGGAAGGTTGGTGGTAACAGTAATGACTGCTGCTGAAGGAGGGTTGGTGTCAGTAATGACTGCTGCTGAAGGAGGGTTGGTGTCAGTAATGACTGCTGCTGAAGACGGGTTGGTATCAGTAATGACTGCTGCTGAAGGAGGGTTGGTGTCAGTAATGACTGCTGCTGAAGGAGGGTTGGTGTCAGTAATGACTGCTGCTGAAGGAGGGTTGGTGGTATCAGTAATGACTGCTGCTGAAGGAGGGTTGGTATCAGTAATGACTGCTGCTGAAGCAGGGTTGGTATCACTAATGACTGCTGCTGAAGGAGGGTTGGTATCAGTAATGACTGCTGCTGAAGGAGGGTTGGTGGTACCAGTAATGACTGCTGCTGAAGGAGGGTTGGTGTCAGTAATGACTGCTGATGAAGGAGGGTTGGTATCAGTAATGACTGCTGATGAAGGTGGGTTGGTGGTATCAGTAATGACTGCTGCTGTTGGAGAGATGGTATCAGTAATGACTGCTGCTGAAGGAGGGTTTGTGGTATCAGTAATGACTGCTGCTGAAGGAGGGTTGGTATCAGTAATGACTGCTGCTGAAGGAGGGTTGGTATCAGTAATGACTGCTGCTGAAGGAGGGTTGGTACCAGTAATGACTGCTGCTGAAGGAGGGTTGGTATCAGTAATGACTGCTGCTGAAGGAGGGTTGGTACCAGTAATGACTGCTGCTGAAGGAGGGTTGGTACCAGTAATGACTGCTGCTGAAGGAGGGTTGGTATCAGTAATGACTGCTGCTGAAGGAGGGTTGGTACCAGTAATGACTGCTGCTGAAGGAGGGTTGGTATCAGTAATGACTGCTGCTGAAGGAGGGTTGGTGGTACCAGTAATGACTGCTGCTGAAGCAGGGTTGGTATCAGTAATAACTGCTGCTGAAGGAGGGTTGGTACCAGTAATGACTGCTGCTGAAGGAGGGTTGGTGGTACCAGTAATGACTGCTGCTGAAGGAGGGTTGGTACCAGTAATGACTGCTACTGAAGGAGGGTTGGTACCAGTAATGACTGCTGCTGAAGGAGGGTTGGTATCAGTAATGACTGCTGCTGAAGGAGGGTTGGTATCAGTAATGACTGCTGCGGAAGGAGGGTTGGTGGTACCAGTAATGACTGCTGCTGAAGTAGGGTTGGTGGTATCAGTAATGACTGCTGCTGAAGGAGGGTTGGTATCAGTAATGACTGTTGCTGAAGGAGGGTTGGTACCAGTAATGACTGCTGCTGAAGCAGGGTTGGTGGTACCAGTAATGACTGCTGCTGAAGGAGGGTTGGTATCAGTAATGACTGCTGCTGAAGGAGGGTTGGTATCAGTAATGACTGCTGCTGAAGGAGGGTTGGTATCAGTAATGACTGCTGCTGAAGCAGGGTTGGTAACAGTAATGAACCACAGATGCGGCTGTATCCGATGCATGGACCCCAACGTGTGGGCCTTTACTTTCAGCTTCCTTTCAACACACGACCCCCACATGAGGGAGAAGGTCTTCTACTCATCATGAAGGATGAATCTCCGGTGTGAGGACCAGAGGGAGCCAGTTTAAAACACATACCATATGCAGTTGGGAAAGAGCTCATTTATCAGCTTGGAAATACAGTTTTCTTGCTATCCCTTCCATGCCTTCCTATCCTCTCCACTCACTCCCCGAGAGCACAATCGCCTCCTAACTGTGTGATTTGACAGGTTTCAAGAGGCAGAAATGTAATCTCAAGTGCTGCCTGGTGTCTTGTCCGGTGTGAATCTCGCTGTGGTAGGGAAGGGACAGGAAGGGGAATCATGTAAAGGTAATGAGGGAATGCACTAGAACTAGTAGGTTCTAATGAGATCCTGTAGTAAGGGACCCGGAGCAGGGAGAAATGGAGACGGATAAGTACCTACTACGAGAAGACGATTGTTTGCAGTGTTCCCGCCATGGGAAAATGGATCCGAGCCAAACCTGGACAATTTGTTTGGCGAGTCAGAAATAATGTGGAAGGTTGACAATCTACAACGGGCATATGGTGCAACCCTGGCCATTTGTTATTGCTAATGACCTAATCGTTCTCCTGGCAGAAATAAAAAAATTAAGAGAGCTTTACGTCATTTACCAAAACCTCTAAAATAATTCAAAAGAATATGATGAGGGGCCAATGCAAGCATGTGAGATGGGGGGAAAAAAAAAGCTTAGCCTGACAAATGTTTTGGTAGGTGTCTAACGATTTGTCTATTTCGCCAAGCAACTGTCTCTTTATCCCGAACAGCAGGTGCTCTAATCATGTTCAGTGGTCCACTGCATTTATCCTCTGAATGAAAAGGAAGTGTGCATCGTGTGGGTGTATCTTTTAGGTGATGACGGCAGCAACTCAACTATAGGTTTAACCCAGGTCTCAGCAACTCAACTATAGGTTTAACCCAGGTCTCAGCAACTCAACTATAGGTTTAACCCAGGTCTCAGCAACTCAACTATAGGTTTAACCCAGGTCTCAGCAACTCAACTATAGGTTTAACCCAGGTCTCAGCAACTCAACTATAGGTTTAACCCAGGTCTCAGCAACTCAACTATAGGTTTAATCCAGGTCTCAGCAACTCAACTATAGGTTTAACCCAGGTCTCAGCAACTCAACTATAGGTTTAACCCAGGTCTCAGCAACTCAACTATAGGTTTAATCCAGGTCTCAGCAACTCAACTATAGGTTTAACCCAGGTCTCAGCAACTCAACTATAGGTTTAACCCAGGTCTCAGCAACTCAACTATAGGTTTAACCCAGGTCTCAGCAACTCAACTATAGGTTTAACCCAGGTCTCAGCAACTCAACTATAGGTTTAACCCAGGTCTCAGCAACTCAACTATAGGTTTAACCCAGGTCTCAGCAACTCAACTATAGGTTTAACCCAGGTCTCAGCAACTCAACTATAGGTTTAACCCAGGTCTCAGCAACTCAACTATAGGTTTAACCCAGGTCTCAACAACTCAACTATAGGTTTAACCCAGGTCTCAGCAACTCAACTATAGGTTTAACCCAGGTCTCAGCAACTCAACTATAGGTTTAATCCAGGTCTCAGCAACTCAACTATAGGTTTAATCCAGGTCTCAGCAACTCAACTATAGGTTTAATCCAGGTCTCAGCAACTCAACTATAGGTTTAATCCAGGTCTCAGCAACTCAACTATAGGTTTAACCCAGGTCTCAACAACTCAACTATAGGTTTAACCCAGGTCTCAGCAACTCAACTATAGGTTTAACCCAGGTCTCAGCAACTCAACTATAGGTTTAACCCAGGTCTCAGCAACTCAACTATAGGTTTAACCCAGGTCTCAGCAACTCAACTATAGGTTTAATCCAGGTCTCAGCAACTCAACTATAGGTTTAACCCAGGTCTCAGCAACTCAACTATAGGTTTAACCCAGGTCTCAGCAACTCAACTATAGGTTTAACCCAGGTCTCAGCAACTCAACTATAGGTTTAACCCAGGTCTCAGCAACTCAACTATAGGTTTAATCCTATACATGCTGCTCTGTACATCACCAATACATCACCAATACATGCTGCTCTATACATCACCAATACATGCTGCTCTGTACATCACCTATACATCACCAATACATGCTGCTCTATACATCACCAATACATGCTGCTCTGTACATCACCTATACATCACCAATACATGCTGCTCTATACATCACCAATACATGCTGCTCTGTACATCACCTATACATCACCAATACATGCTGCTCTATACATCACCAATACATGCTGCTCTGTACATCACCAATACATGCTGCTCTGTACATCACCAATACATGCTGCTCTGTACATCACCAATACATGCTGCTCTATACATCACCAATACATGCTGCTCTGTACATCACCAATACATGCTGCTCTGTACATCACCAATGCATCACCAATACATGCTGCTCTATGCATCACCTATACATGCTGCTCAATACATCACCAATACATGCTGCTCTGTACATCACCAATACATCACCAATACATGCTGCTCTGTACATCACCAATACATCACCAATACATGCTGCTCTATACATCACCAATACATGCTGCTCTGTACATCACCAATACATGCTGCTCTGTACATCACCAATACATCACCAATACATGCTGCTCTATACATCACCTATACATGCTGCTCAATACATCACCAATACATGCTGCTCTGTACATCACCAATACATCACCAATACATGCTGCTCTATACATCACCTATACATGCTGCTCAATACATCACCAATACATGCTGCTCTGTACATCACCAATACATCACCAATACATGCTGCTCTGTACATCACCAATACATCACCAATACATGCTGCTCTGTACATCACCTATACATGCTGCTCAATACATCACCAATACATGCTGCTCTATACATCACCTATACATGCTGCTCTGTACATCACCAATACATCACCAATACATGCTGCTCTATACATCACCTATACATGCTACTCTGTACATCACCTATACATCACCAATACATGCTGCTCTGTACATCACCTATACATGCTGCTCAATACATCACCTATACATGCTGCTCAATACATCACCAATACATGCTGCTCTGTACATCACCAATACATCACCAATACATGCTGCTCTGTACATCACCAATACATGCTACTCTATACATCACCTATACATGCTGCTCTGTACATCACCAATACATGCTGCTCTGTACATCACCAATACATGCTGCTCTGTACATCACCAATACATGCTGCTCTGTACATCACCAATACATGCTGCTCTGTACATCACCAATACATGCTGCTCTGTACATCACCAATACATGCTGCTCTGTACATCACCTATACATCACCTATACATGCTGCTCTGTACATCACCAATACATGCTGCTCTGTACATCACCTATACATGCTGCTCTGTACATCACCTATACATGCTGCTCTGTACATCACCTATACATCACCTATACATGCTGCTCTGTACATCACCTATACATGCTGCTCTGTACATCACCTATACATGCTGCTCTGTACATTACCTATACATCACCTATACATGCTGCTCTGTACATCACCAATACATCACCTATACATGCTGCTCTGTACATCACCTATACATGCTACTCTGTACATCACCTATACATGCTGCTCTGTACATCACCAATACATCACCAATACATGCTGCTCTGTACATCACCTATACATGCTGCTCTATACATCACCAATACATGCTGCTCTGTACATCACCAATACATGCTGCTCTGTACATCACCAATACATGCTGCTCTGTACATCACCTATACATGCTGCTCTGTACATCACCAATACATGCTGCTCTATACATCACCTATACATGCTGCTCTATACATCACCTATACATGCTGCTCTGTACATCACCAATACATGCTGCTCTATACATCACCTATACATGCTGCTCTGTACATCACCAATACATGCTGCTCTGTACATCACCAATACATCACCAATACATGCTGCTCTGTACATCACCTATACATGCTGCTCAATACATCACCAATACATGCTGCTCTGTACATCACCTATACATGCTGCTCAATACATCACCAATACATGGTGCTCTGTACATCACCAATACATCACCAATACATGCTGCTCTATACATCACCTATACATGCTACTCTGTACATCACCTATACATCACCAATACATGCTGCTCTGTACATCACCTATACATGCTGCTCAATACATCACCAATACATGCTGCTCTGTACATCACCAATACATCACCAATACATGCTGCTCTGTACATCACCAATACATCACCAATACATGCTGCTCTGTACATCACCTATACATGCTGCTCTGTACATCACCAATACATGCTACTCTATACAGCACCTATACATGCTGCTCTGTACATCACCAATACATGCTACTCTATACATCACCTATACATGCTACTCTGTACATCACCAATACATGCTGCTCTGTACATCACCAATACATGCTACTCTATACATCACCTATACATGCTACTCTATACATCACCTATACATGCTGCTCTGTACATCACCAATACATGCTGCTCTGTACATCACCAATACATGCTGCTCTGTACATCACCAATACATGCTGCTCTGTACATCACCAATACATGCTGCTCTGTACATCACCAATACATCACCAATACATGCTGCTCTGTACATCACCTATACATGCTGCTCTATACATCACCAATACATGCTGCTCTGTACATCACCAATACATGCTGCTCTGTACATCACCAATACATGCTGCTCTGTACATCACCTATACATGCTGCTCTGTACATCACCAATACATACTGCTCTATACATCACCTATACATGCTGCTCTGTACATCACCTATACATGCTGCTCTATACATCACCTATACATGCTGCTCTGTACATCACCAATACATGCTGCTCTGTACATCACCAATACATCACCAATACATGCTGCTCTGTACATCACCAATACATCACCAATACATGCTGCTCTATACATCACCAATACATGCTGCTCTGTACATCACCAATACATGCTGCTCTGTACATCACCAATACATCACCAATACATGCTGCTCTATACATCACCTATACATGCTGCTCAATACATCACCAATACATGCTGCTCTGTACATCACCAATACATCACCAATACATGCTGCTCTGTACATCACCAATACATCACCAATACATGCTGCTCTGTACATCACCTATACATGCTGCTCAATACATCACCAATACATGGTGCTCTGTACATCACCAATACATCACCAATACATGCTGCTCTATACATCACCTATACATGCTACTCTGTACATCACCTATACATCACCAATACATGCTGCTCTGTACATCACCTATACATGCTGCTCAATACATCACCAATACATGCTGCTCTGTACATCACCAATACATCACCAATACATGCTGCTCTGTACATCACCAATACATCACCAATACATGCTGCTCTGTACATCACCTATACATGCTGCTCTGTACATCACCAATACATGCTACTCTATACATCACCTATACATGCTGCTCTGTACATCACCAATACATGCTACTCTATACATCACCTATACATGCTACTCTGTACATCACCAATACATGCTGCTCTGTACATCACCAATACATGCTACTCTATACATCACCTATACATGCTACTCTATACATCACCTATACATGCTGCTCTGTACATCACCAATACATGCTGCTCTGTACATCACCAATACATGCTGCTCTGTACATCACCAATACATGCTGCTCTGTACATCACCAATACATGCTGCTCTGTACATCACCAATACATGCTGCTCTGTACATCACCAATACATGCTGCTCTGTACATCACCTATACATCACCAATACATGCTGCTCTGTACATCACCAATACATGCTGCTCTGTACATCACCAATACATGCTGCTCTATACATCACCTATACATGCTGCTCTGTACATCACCTATACATGCTGCTCTGTACATCACCAATACATGCTGCTCTGTACATCACCTATACATGCTGCTCTGTACATCACCAATACATGCTGCTCTGTACATCACCAATACATCACCAATACATGCTGCTCTGTACATCACCAATACATCACCAATACATGCTGCTCTGTACATCACCAATACATCACCAATACATGCTGCTCTGTACATCACCAATACATGCTGCTCTATACATCACCTATACATGCTGCTCTGTACATCACCTATACATGCTGCTCTGTACATCACCAATACATGATGCTCTGTACATCACCAATACATGCTGCTCTGTACATCAGCTATACATGCTGCTCTGTACATCACCAATACATGCTGCTCTGTACATCAGCTATACATGCTGCTCTGTACATCACCTATACATGCTGCTCTGTACATCACCAATACATCACCAATACATGCTGCTCTATACATCACCAATACATCACCAATACATGCTGCTCTATACATCACCAATACATCACCAATACATGCTGCTCTATACATCACCAATACATGCTGCTCTGTACATCACCAATACATGCTGCTCTGTACATCACCAATACATGCTGCTCTGTACATCACCTATACATGCTGCTCTGTACATCACCAATACATGCTGCTCTATACATCACCAATACATCACCAATACATGCTGCTCTATACATCACCAATACATGCTGCTCTGTACATCACCAATACATGCTGCTCTGTACATCACCAATACATGCTGCTCTGTACATCACCAATACATTCTGCTCTGTACATCACCAATACATGCTGCTCTGTACATCACCTATACATGCTGCTCTGTACATCACCTATACATGCTGCTCTATACATCACCAATACATCACCTATACATGCTGCTCTGTACATCACCTATACATGCTGCTCTGTACATCACCTATACATGCTGCTCTATACATCACCAATACATGCTGCTCTGTACATCACCTATACATGCTGCTCTGTACATCACCAATACATGCTGCTCTGTACATCACCTATACATCACCAATACATGCTGCTCTGTACATCACCAATACATGCTGCTCTATACATCACCTATACATGCTGCTCTGTACATCACCTATACATGCTGCTCTGTACATCACCAATACATGCTGCTCTGTACATCACCTATACATGCTGCTCTGTACATCACCAATACATGCTGCTCTGTACATCACCAATACATCACCAATACATGCTGCTCTGTACATCACCAATACATCACCAATACATGCTGCTCTGTACATCACCAATACATCACCAATACATGCTGCTCTATACATCACCAATACATGCTGCTCTGTACATCACCAATGCATGCTGCTCTATACATCACCTATACATGCTGCTCTGTACATCACCTATACATGCTGCTCTGTACATCACCAATACATGCTGCTCTGTACATCACCAATACATGCTGCTCTGTACATCAGCTATACATGCTGCTCTGTACATCAGCTATACATGCTGCTCTGTACATCACCTATACATGCTGCTCTGTACATCACCAATACATGCTGCTCTGTACATCACCAATACATGCTGCTCTGTACATCACCAATACATGCTGCTCTGTACATCACCAATACATGCTGCTCTGTACATCACCAATACATGCTGCTCTGTACATCACCAATACATGCTGCTCTGTACATCACCAATACATGCTGCTCTGTACATCACCTATACATGCTGCTCTGTACATCACCTATACATGCTGCTCTATACATCACCAATACATCACCTATACATGCTGCTCTGTACATCACCTATACATGCTGCTCTGTACATCACCTATACATGCTGCTCTATACATCACCAATACATGCTGCTCTGTACATCACCTATACATGCTGCTCTGTACATCACCTATACATGCTGCTCTATACATCACCAATACATGCTGCTCTGTACATCACCTATACATGCTGCTCTATACATCACCTATACATGCTGCTCTGTACATCACCAATACATGCTGCTCTGTACATCACCTATACATGCTACTCTATACATCACCTATACATGCTGCTCTGTACATCACCAATACATGCTACTCTATACATCACCTATACATGCTGCTCTGTACATCACCAATACATGCTGCTCTGTACATCACCAATACATGCTACTCTATACATCACCTATACATGCTGCTCTGTACATCACCAATACATGCTGCTCTGTACATCACCAATACATCACCAATACATGCTGCTCTGTACATCACCAATACATCACCAATACATGCTGCTCTATACATCACCAATACATGCTGCTCTGTACATCACCAATACATGCTGCTCTGTACATCACCAATACATCACCAATACATGCTGCTCTATACATCACCTATACATGCTGCTCTATACATCACCAATACATGCTGCTCTGTACATCACCAATACATCACCAATACATGCTGCTCTGTACATCACCAATACATCACCAATACATGCTGCTCTGTACATCATCTATACATGCTGCTCAATACATCACCAATACATGCTGCTCTGTACATCACCAATACATCACCAATACATGCTGCTCTATACATAACCTATACATGCTACTCTGTACATCACCTATACATCACCAATACATGCTGCTCTGTACATCACCTATACATGCTGCTCTGTACATCACCTATACATCACCAATACATGCTGCTCTGTACATCACCAATACATCACCAATACATGCTGCTCTGTACATCACCTATACATGCTGCTCTGTACATCACCAATACATGCTGCTCTGTACATCACCAATACATCACCAATACATGCTGCTCTGTACATCACCAATACATCACCAATACATGCTGCTCTGTACATCACCAATACATCACCAATACATGCTGCTCTATACATCACCAATACATGCTGCTCTGTACATCACCAATGCATGCTGCTCTATACATCACCTATACATGCTGCTCTGTACATCACCTATACATGCTGCTCTGTACATCACCAATACATGCTGCTCTGTACATCACCAATACATGCTGCTCTGTACATCAGCTATACATGCTGCTCTGTACATCAGCTATACATGCTGCTCTGTACATCACCTATACATGCTGCTCTGTACATCACCAATACATGCTGCTCTGTACATCACCAATACATGCTGCTCTGTACATCACCAATACATGCTGCTCTGTACATCACCAATACATGCTGCTCTGTACATCACCAATACATGCTGCTCTGTACATCACCAATACATGCTGCTCTGTACATCACCAATACATGCTGCTCTGTACATCACCTATACATGCTGCTCTGTACATCACCTATACATGCTGCTCTATACATCACCAATACATCACCTATACATGCTGCTCTGTACATCACCTATACATGCTGCTCTGTACATCACCTATACATGCTGCTCTATACATCACCAATACATGCTGCTCTGTACATCACCTATACATGCTGCTCTGTACATCACCTATACATGCTGCTCTATACATCACCAATACATGCTGCTCTGTACATCACCTATACATGCTGCTCTATACATCACCTATACATGCTGCTCTGTACATCACCAATACATGCTGCTCTGTACATCACCTATACATGCTACTCTATACATCACCTATACATGCTGCTCTGTACATCACCAATACATGCTACTCTATACATCACCTATACATGCTGCTCTGTACATCACCAATACATGCTGCTCTGTACATCACCAATACATGCTACTCTATACATCACCTATACATGCTGCTCTGTACATCACCAATACATGCTGCTCTGTACATCACCAATACATCACCAATACATGCTGCTCTGTACATCACCAATACATCACCAATACATGCTGCTCTATACATCACCAATACATGCTGCTCTGTACATCACCAATACATGCTGCTCTGTACATCACCAATACATCACCAATACATGCTGCTCTATACATCACCTATACATGCTGCTCTATACATCACCAATACATGCTGCTCTGTACATCACCAATACATCACCAATACATGCTGCTCTGTACATCACCAATACATCACCAATACATGCTGCTCTGTACATCATCTATACATGCTGCTCAATACATCACCAATACATGCTGCTCTGTACATCACCAATACATCACCAATACATGCTGCTCTATACATCACCTATACATGCTACTCTGTACATCACCTATACATCACCAATACATGCTGCTCTGTACATCACCTATACATGCTGCTCTGTACATCACCTATACATCACCAATACATGCTGCTCTGTACATCACCAATACATCACCAATACATGCTGCTCTGTACATCACCTATACATGCTGCTCTGTACATCACCAATACATGCTACTCTATACATCACCTATACATGCTGCTCTGTACATCACCAATACATGCTACTCTATACATCACCTATACATGCTACTCTGTACATCACCAATACATGCTGCTCTGTACATCACCAATACATGCTACTCTATACATCACCTATACATGCTACTCTATACATCACCTATACATGCTGCTCTGTACATCACCAATACATGCTGCTCTGTACATCACCAATACATGCTGCTCTGTACATCACCAATACATGCTGCTCTGTACATCACCAATACATGCTGCTCTGTACATCACCAATACATGCTGCTCTGTACATCACCAATACATGCTGCTCTGTACATCACCTATACATCACCAATACATGCTGCTCTGTACATCACCAATACATGCTGCTCTGTACATCACCAATACATGCTGCTCTATACATCACCTATACATGCTGCTCTGTACATCACCTATACATGCTGCTCTGTACATCACCAATACATGCTGCTCTGTACATCACCTATACATGCTGCTCTGTACATCACCAATACATGCTGCTCTGTACATCACCAATACATCACCAATACATGCTGCTCTGTACATCACCAATACATCACCAATACATGCTGCTCTGTACATCACCAATACATCACCAATACATGCTGCTCTGTACATCACCAATACATGCTGCTCTATACATCACCTATACATGCTGCTCTGTACATCACCTATACATGCTGCTCTGTACATCACCAATACATGCTGCTCTGTACATCACCAATACATGCTGCTCTGTACATCAGCTATACATGCTGCTCTGTACATCACCAATACATGCTGCTCTGTACATCAGCTATACATGCTGCTCTGTACATCACCTATACATGCTGCTCTGTACATCAGCTATACATGCTGCTCTGTACATCACCAATACATCACCAATACATGCTGCTCTATACATCACCAATACATCACCAATACATGCTGCTCTATACATCACCAATACATCACCAATACATGCTGCTCTATAAATCACCAATACATGCTGCTCTGTACATCACCAATACATGCTGCTCTGTACATCACCTATACATGCTGCTCTGTACATCACCTATACATGCTACTCTGTACATCACCAATACATGCTGCTCTGTACATCACCAATACATGCTGCTCTGTACATCACCAATACATGCTGCTCTGTACATCACCAATACATGCTGCTCTGTACATCACCAATACATGCTGCTCTGTACATCACCTATACATGCTGCTCTGTACATCACCTATACATGCTGCTCTATACATCACCAATACATCACCTATACATGCTGCTCTGTACATCACCTATACATGCTGCTCTGTACATCACCTATACATGCTGCTCTATACATCACCAATACATGCTGCTCTGTACATCACCAATACATGCTGCTCTGTACATCACCTATACATGCTGCTCTATACATCACCAATACATGCTGCTCTGTACATCACCTATACATGCTGCTCTATACATCACCTACACATGCTACTCTATACATCACCTATACATGCTGCTCTGTACATCACCAATACATGCTACTCTATACATCACCTATACATGCTGCTCTATACATCACCTATACATGCTGCTCTGTACATCACCAATACATGCTGCTCTGTACATCACCTATACATGCTACTCTATACATCACCTATACATGCTGCTCTGTACATCACCAATACATGCTACTCTATACATCACCTATACATGCTGCTCTGTACATCACCAATACATGCTGCTCTGTACATCACCAATACATGCTACTCTATACATCACCTATACATGCTGCTCTGTACATCACCAATACATGCTGCTCTGTACATCACCAATACATCACCAATACATGCTACTCTGTACATCACCTATACATGCTACTCTGTACATCACCAATACATCACCAATACAAATGATGTGGCTGTGAGAGCAGAGGGAATTGTGCTGACTTTAACTGGGCATGTGTCCCAAATGGCACCCTCCTGCCTTTATAGTGTGCTACCCCATAGTCCCTGTTCAAATGTAGTGCACTATAAAGGGAGTAGGGTGCCATTTTTGAATAACTAACTTAGTCTGACCTTGAGTTGGGGTTTAGAGGAGGCAGGCCTTGATGGAGTGTGGAGCCACCTCATAATTTACTGCCCTTATCCCAATTAAAGAACTGTAAAAACATTCAAATTAATGCAGTCTTAACTTCTGGAGCAGGCCCTACTTTTCTTAATTAGTGCATAATTATTCCGATTTTGATATCCGCTGAAAACGATCACATGGAAATTATTTCAGGCTCTGTAACAATAGCTCTTGTATGATATATAAATATATATATATATATGCTCTTCTGCTAAAATCTCTATTAACATGTGGAAGTAATTAACTGGTAATTACATTGGAAGTACAACGACCATTAGGAAGTTTGATAGCCTCTGGTCTGTCACTCAGGCCAGAAAGTTCAGCCGTCTGTGAAAAACGATGGTCACTCCATGAAGAAGCTCGGATAGTAAACTAACAGACATTGTATCTCAGACAGGACACTAACAAGACATTGTAGCTCAGACAGGACACAGACAGGACACTAACATGACATTGTAGCTCAGACAGGACACTAACAAGACATTGTATCTCAGACAGGACACTAACAAGACCTTGTAGCTCAGACAGGACACAGACAGGACACTAACATGACATTGTAGCTCAGACAGGACACTAACAAGACATTGTAGCTCAGACAGGACACAGACAGGACACTACCACGACATTGTAGCTCAGACAGGACACTAACAAGACATTGTATCTCAGACAGTACACAGACAGGACACTACCACGACACTGTAGCTCATACAGGACACTAACAAGACATTATAGCTCATACAGGACACTAACAAGACATTGTATCTCAGACAGGACACTAACAAGACATTATAGCTCAGACAGGACAATAGCACGTCATTGTATCTCAGACAGGACACTAACAAAACATTGTAGCTCAGACAGGACACTAACAAGACATTGTATCTCATACAGGACACTAACAAGACATAGTAGCACATACAGGACAATAACAAGACATAGTAGCACATACAGGACAATAACACATCATTGTATCTCAGACAGGACAATAACACGTCATTGTATCTCAGACAGGACACTACCACATCATTGTATCACAGACAGGACACTAACAAGACATAGTAGCTCATACAGGACACTAACAAGACATTGTAGCTCATACAGGATACTAACAAGACATTGTATCTCAGAAAGGACACTAACAAGACATAGTAGCACATACAGGACAATAACACATAATTGTATCCACTATTGACAAGGTGGAAATTACAGATCTTATTGACATCATTGGTCAGCTATAAAAAATATATATATATATTTTTAAACATCTTCAGTTTATCATCTATTTACTCTGAACCAGAACTGTTAATTTAAATATTTACTTGAATTGTGCCAGAATAGTGTTACATTTCCTGTTTTTAGGGAGTAGTGGTACCTTTGGTTGTTTTAAACAGTAACACAGGACTTCTTGGTTGTTTTGAGGGATGTACGGATGATATAATATTAGATAGATTGTACGAAAAGGAAAGATAAATAGTCTTTGCATGTCAAGATAAAGTAATTGAAGCTGCCTGGGGGAGAGACAGTCTACACTGGGCTAAGAATATGACTCCCTAATGTAAAGCGTTGTTTTTTCCTCTTAAACTTTTACTGGATCGAACATGGGGATTAAGGGACGATTTAGTCAGCAAGCCATATCCACTCTATTTGAAGGAACTCCTCTCTCCTGTGGAAAGGGGAAGTGTATCCTGCATATCCTGCAGTGTGAGACACTGTATCCTGCAGTGTGAGACACTGTATCCTGCAGTGTGAGACACTGTATCCTGCAGTGTGAGACAGACCAGAGCTGGAGGCCCGAGTACACAGACAGTACACGGACAGAACACGGACAGTACACGGACAGTACACGGACAGAACACGGACAGTACACGGACAGAACACGGACAGTACATGGACAGAACACGGACAGTACACGGACAGAACACGGACAGAACAGGGACAGAACACGGACAGAACACGAACAGAACACGGACAGTACACGAACAGAACACGGACAGAACACGGACAGAACACGGACAGAACACGGACAGAACACGGACAAATAATTCCGCCACAACTGCCCTTTCAACTCCTGACCCCCATCCACTTGCAGGGTCAACAAATTAGTGCTCTGGATGTGTTGACCGAGGGAATATAATGTCTTTCCTCTGACTCAACTGTTTACGTAACCGAGAGACTTTTAATGAGGCTATGTCATGTGGCCAGAGAGAAATGGGTCATTTAATCTGCGGTGAGCTAATATAGAAACAATATTTATAAAAACCACCAATGAAAACATGAGAATATATAATTAGGAATAGTTTGAATGGTGATGGGAAAAATTAATAGTGTATCCGGTCAAAGTAATGTTTTGCTTTGGTTCCAGACAAAATCTGAGAAAATATGTTTAAAACTCGGAAATAAGATACGCGGGAACAATCAGGCGAAACATGAGAATATATATAAATAAATATAAATATATAAAATAAAGATGATACATGTTTCACAATCATGTTTCCGACTTCAGATCTCATTTGGAACGAATCCAAAACGTGGACTTTACGTAAATCAGGTATTGATGTCAATGCAATATTTTCGAGTTTCGGATAAATACTTGCGGAGAGTGGGGTAACATTCAACATCACTCCGTCAAGGAAAATAAAATATTATTTCCAACAAAGATATCTACGTATATTTCAGGATGTTGTGTATTCCTGGAAATAATCAGAATGTATGTAATCATAAACATTTTGAAAACACAGCTTAAGTATCTTGGCACAACTTACCCCACAGGTATATAAAATAATAAAAATTGTTTGTTACATTTCTGTAGCACTTTTCATAACAATCGAAAGCATTTCAAGTATTATTTTTATTTTTTATATAGGTACATAATAATTTGTAGCCTAGCTATATTCAGAGAAGTCTAGCTATATTTAGAGTAGTCCAGCTATAGTTAGAGTAGTCCAGCTATATTTAGAGTAGTCCAGCTATATTTAGAGTAGTCCAGCTATATTTAGAGTAGTCTAGCTATATTTAGAGTAGCCTAGCTATATTTAGAGTAGCCTAGCTATATTTAGAGTAGTCTAGCTATATTTAGAGTAGTCTAGCTATATTTAGAGTAGTCTAGCTATATTTAGAGTAGTCCAGCTATATTTAGAGTAGCCTAGCTATATTTAGAGTAGTCTAGCTATATTTAGAGTAGCCTAGCTATATTTAGAGTAGCCTAGCTATATTTAGAGTAGTCCAGCTATATTTAGAGTAGCCTAGCTATATTTAGAGTAGTCTAGATATATTTAGAGTAGTCTAGCTATATTTAGAGTAGTCCAGCTATATTTAGAGTAGTCTAGATATATTTAGAGTAGTCTAGATATATTTAGAGTAGTCTAGCTATATTTAGAGTAGTTCAGCTATAGTTAGAGTAGTCTAGCTATAGTTAGAGTAGCATGGCTATAGTTTGAGTAGCCTAGCTATAGTTTGAGTAGCATGGCTATAGCTAGGATACTCTAAATATAGCTAGGCAACTTTAAATATAGCTAGGCTACTCTAAATATAGCAAGGCTACTGTAACTATAGCTGAACTACTGTATATAGATATATCTAGACTACTCTAAACTATAGCTAGACTACTCTAACTATAGCTAGGCTACTCTAAATATAGCTAGGCAACTTTAAATATAGCTAGGCTACTCTAAATATAGCAAGGCTACTGTAACTATAGCTGAACTACTGTATATAGATATATCTAGACTACTCTAAACTATAGCTAGACTACTCTAACTATAGCTAGGCTACTCTAAACATAGCTTGGTTTCTTTACCTTTAGCTAGACTACTCTAAATAAAACTAGGCTACTCAAAATATAGCTAGACTACTCTGAATATAGCTAGGCTACTCTAAATATAGCTAGGCTACTTAAATATAGCTAGACTACTGTAACTATAGCTGAACTACTGTATATAGATATATCTAGACTACTCTAAACTATAGCTAGACTACTCTAACTATAGCTAGGCTACTCTAAACATAGCTTGGTTTCTTTACCTTTAGCTAGACTACTCCAAATATAACCAGACTACTCCAAACATAACCAGACTACTCTAAATTAAGGTTCTGTGCTGCCATCCTGCCCTGGTTGTCATATGGTGACAAGGACCATGTCATTTTGCTTTTCTTTTACAAAAATGTCTTTCAGCTCGGGGGATTTCTTCTACATCTGAAGATGATGCATCGTGCTCTGGGTTGTATTCTTCACCGTCCTCTTCTTCAGATACCTCCTCCTCTTCTAAATCATTGTTCTCCTGTACCTCCTGAACATTTGAAAAAAACCTGATCTACGACTTGTTGGTCACTGAAAAGTGCCCTCATGGCTTAAGCAAAGGGGGGACTGTCGTCTGCAACACCTTTATAGCCTCTGACTGCATTCCCCATTAGTAAACAATACTTTCAAGAAATGTTTATTTTGTCTGAAATGTTGTTCATTTTGTGTGTGAACTAGAGTCATGTGTGGGGTCGTGAAGGGGTCGTGGAGGGGAAATGCTAGGAAGTTTTAGTTTTGTCTGAGTTCAGTCAGCAGCACACAATCTCAATTTCTCAGTGCATGTGTGTGTGTGTGTGTGTGTGTGTGTGTGTGTATGTGTGTGTGTGTGTGTGTGTGTGTGTGTGTGTGTGTCTTTGTGGTGTTTAAATGATTTTATAACTGCCGGGTCAAAATTGACCCTAAGACAACCTTTGTACCCTGGTGGTGTACAGCGTTCATGAAAATATGAACAAAGGCGATGTTTCACTTGTTCTAATGTTGGGATCCCTCTAGGAAAAGTCGTTACATTTCAAGTTGAAAAAATATTATTTAGGGGCGGTTTCTCTGCTGTTAAACATAGGGGCAGGTCATTTTTGACCGTTAAGAAAACACACGGGTTAACCAATGGCCATTGGCTCAACTTAACCAATGGCCATTGGCTCAACTTAACTAATGGCCATTGGCTCAACTTAACTAATGGCCATTGGCTCAACTTAACCAATGGCCATTGACTCAACTTACCCAATGGCCATTGGCACAACTTAACCAATTGGCTCAACTTAACCAAAATAAAATATTTTGACTATATTAGTCCACACAGATACAAGGATGCACTTTCATGCCAGGTTTAAAACCTCATATTGAAGCTGATAGAGACTCCAACTGATGTATAGACCGCTCTCAATATGGTACCTTTATTTAACTAGTCAGTTAAGGACAAATTCTTATTTTCGATGACAGCCTAGGAACAGTGGGTTAACTGGTCTAGGAACAGTGGATTAACTGATCTAGGAACAGTGGGTGAACTGGCCTAGGAACAGTGGGGGTTAACTGGTCTAGGAACAGTGGGTTAACTGGTCTAGGAACAGTGGGTTAACTGCCTTGTTCAGGGGGAGAACAGCAGATTTTTACCTTGTCAGCTCAGCGATTCGATCTTGTAACACTTTCGGTTACTAGTCCAACGCTCTAACCACTAGGTTACCTGGCTCTAACCACTAGCCTACCTGGCTCTAACCACTAGGCTACCTGGCTCTAACCACTAGGCTACCTGGCTCTAACCACTAGGTTACCTGGCTCTCACCAATAGGCTACCTGGCTCTAACCACTAGGTTACACGGCTCTAACCACTAGGCTACCTGGCTCTAACCACTAGGTTACCTGGCTCTAACCACTAGCCTACCTGGCTCTAACCACTAGGCTACCTGGCTCTAACCACTAGGCTACCTGGCTCTAACCACTAGGCTACCTGGCTCTCACCACTAGGCTACCTGGCTCTAACCACTAGGTTACCTGGCTCTAACCACTAGGCTACCTGGCTCTAACCACTAGGCTACCTGCTCTAACCACTAGGTTACCTGGCTCTAACCACTAGGCTACCTGGCTTTAACCACTAGGTTACCTGGTTCTAACCACTAGGCTACCTGCTCTAACCACTAGGCTACCTGCTCTAACCACTAGGTTACCTGGCTCTAACCACTAGGCTACCTGGCTTTAACCACTAGGTTACCTGGTTCTAACCACTAGGCTACCTGGCTCTAACCACTAGGCTACCTGCTTCTAACCACTAGGATTCCTGGCTCTAACCACTAGGCTACCTGGCTCTAACAACTAGGTTACCTGGTTCTAACCACTAGGCTACCTGCCTCTAACCACTAGGCTACCTGCGTCTAACCACTAGGCTACCTGGCTCTAACCACTAGGCTACCTGGCTCTAACCACTAGGCTACCTGGCTCTAACCACTAGGTTACCTGGCTCTAACCACTAGGCTACCTGGCTCTCACCACTAGGCTACCTGGCTCTAACCACTAGGTTACCTGGCTCTAACCACTAGGCTACCTGGCTCTCACCACTAGGCTACCTGGCTCTAACCACTAGGCTACCTGGCTCTCACCACTAGGCTACCTGGCTCTAACCACTAGGCTACCTGCTCTAACCACTAGGCTACCTGGCTCTAACCACTAGGCTACCTGGCTGTAACCACTAGGTTACCTGGTTCTAACCACTAGGCTACCTGGCTCTAACCACTAGGCTACCTGCCTCTAACCACTAGGCTACCTGGCTCTAACCACTAGGCTACCTGGCTCTAACCACTAGGTTACCTGGCTCCAACCACTAGGCTACCTGCCTCTAACCACTAGGCTACCTGGCTCTAACCACTAGGCTACCTGGCTCTAACCACTAGGCTTCCTGGCTCTAACCACTAGGTTACCTGGCTCTAACCACTAGGCTACCTGGCTCTAACCACTAGGCTACCTGGCTCTAACCACTAGGCTACCTGGCTCTAACCACTAGGCTACCTGGCTCTAACCACTAGGTTACCTGGCTCTAACCACTAGGCTTCCTGGCTCTAACCACTAGGCTACCTGCTCTAACCACTAGGCTACCTGTCTCCTCTAACCACTAGGTTACCTGGCTCTAACCACTAGGCTACCTGGCTCTAACCACTAGGCTACCTGGCTCTAACCACTAGGCTACCTGGCTCTAACCACTAGGTTACCTGGCTCTAACCACTAGGCTACCTGGCTCTAACCACTAGGCTACCTGCTCTAACCACTAGGCTACCTGTCTCCTCTAACCACTAGGTTACCTGGCTCTAACCACTAGGTTACCTGGCTCTAACCACTAGGCTACCTGGCTCTAACCACTAGGCTACCTGGCTCTAACCACTAGGTTACCTGGCTCTAACCACTAGGCTACCTGGCTCTCACCACTAGGCTACCTGGCTCTAACCACTAGGTTACCTGGCTCTAACCACTAGGCTACCTGGCTCTCACCACTAGGCTACCTGGCTCTAACCACTAGGCTACCTGGCTCTAACCACTAGGCTACCTGGCTCTAACCACTAGGCTACCTGGCTCTAACCACTAGGCTACCTGGCTCTAACCACTAGGCTACCTGGCTCTAAGCACTAGGCTACCTGGCTCAAACCACTAGGTTACCTGGCTCTAACCACTAGGCTACCTGGCTCTAACCACTAGGCTACCTGGCTCTAACCACTAGGCTACCTGGCTCTAACCACTAGGTTACCTGGCTCTAACCACTAGGTTACCTGGCTCTAACCACTAGGCTACCTGGCTCTAACCACTAGGCTACCTGGCTCTAACCACTAGGCTACCTGGCTCTAACCACTAGGCTACCTGGCTCTAACCACTAGGTTACCTGGCTCTAACCACTAGGCTACCTGGCTCTAACCACTAGGCTACCTGCTCTAACCACTAGGCTACCTGTCTCCTCTAACCACTAGGTTACCTGGCTCTAACCACTAGGCTACCTGGCTCTAACCACTAGGCTACCTGGCTCTAACCACTAGGCTACCTGGCTCTCACCACTAGGCTACCTGGCTCTAACCACTAGGCTACCTGGCTCTAACCACTAGGCTACCTGGCTCTAACCACTAGGCTACCTGCTCTAACCACTAGGCTACCTGGCTCTAACCACTAGGCTACCTGGCTCTAACCACTAGGCTACCTGGCTCTAACCACTAGGCTACCTGGCTCTAACCACTAGGTTACCTGGTTCTAACCACTAGGCTACCTGGCTCTAACCACTAGGTTACCTGGCTCTAACCACTAGGTTACCTGGCTCTAACCACTAGGTTACCTGGCTCTAACCACTAGGCTACCTGGCTCTAACCACTAGGCTACCCTGCCGCCCCACATAACCTGCTTTGGTTTAGATACAAACACCAAGAAAACTCTAACAAAATACATTTACTTGACTCTGTGAAATTCTGTTTTTTGGACATAACCACTTTTCCCATGTAGTTTCTTCCTTCACAGACTCCATGAAATGATGACCTCGTCCTAAATATTCGGTCACTTGGTAAAGCTTGTGTATGGTTTCCTTAAACAAAGGGGTTTAACTTCCCCCAACAATGGGGGGATGCTCAACGTCCCCTGTTTTTTCTCAACTTCCCCCAATCTACTGATCTACAAACAATATGTATTTTTGTTTGGTAACTAAATAACACAATTGCACATTCTTTGCACAGATGTGCGTAAGCTGCTGAACAGTTGCAGGGTATTAAATACATGATTAAATGTAGTCTTTATTACATTAGTATTATACCTATAATGTGTACAAATCAAATAGAGTTGTTCAATGTTCATTATTTTTAATAATGCATGTAATATGTATGGCTATCCTGTAATGTATAAAATGTTGCAATTTATCTCATGTAGATGAATATCATTAGGGGGGGCGTACTCTGGGTAAATTGTCTAATATTTCACAGTTACAGGGAGTTAAACAGTACTACACAATACACTGTGGAAATCACTGTTATAGGGGAATATAAAGTACTACACAATACACTGTAGAAACCACTGTTATAGGGGAATATACAGTACTACACAATACACTGTGGAAATCACTGTTATAGGGGAATATACAGTACTATACAATACACTGTAGAAATCACTGTAATATGGGAATATACAGTACTACACAATACACTGTAGAAATCACTGTAATAGGGGAATATACAGTACTACACAATACACTGTGGAAATCACTGTTATAGGGGAATATAAAGTACTACACAATACACTGTAGAAACCACTGTTATAGGGGATTATACAGTACTATACAATACACTGTGGAAATCACTGTTATAGGGGAATATACAGTACTATACAATACACTGTGGAAATCACTGTTATAGGGGAATATACAGTACTATACAATACACTGTAGAAATCACTGTTATAGGGGAATATACAGTACTACACAATACACTGTAGAAACCACTGTTATAGGGGAATATACAGTACTACACAATACACTGTAGAAATCACTGTTATAGGGGAATATACAGTACTACACAATACACTGTAGAAATCACTGTAATATGGGAATATACAGTACTACACAATACACTGTGGAAATCACTGTTATAGGGGAATATACAGTACTACAGAATACACTGTAGAAATCACTGTTATAGGGGATTATACAGTACTACACAATACACTGTAGAAATCACTGTTATAGGGGAATATACAGTACTACACAATACACTGTAGAAATCACTGTTATAGGGGAATATACAGTACTACACAATACACTGTAGAAATCACTGTTATAGGGGAATATACAGTACTACACAATACATTGTAGAAATCACTGATATGAATGTAATTGTCTTCATATGTCAAATGTCTATATTATCTAATTCACATGGGCAAATACTAGACTTTAATTGAAGCTGAGAGCTCCAGTGTGTCATTATGAAGATGTTTCAGGGCAGTGGGGGTCTCAGAGACACCACACATATTGTTATTCATTTCCTGGTTGTAGTTTACTGTCTGTACATATTGTTAAAATTGTAATGTCAATGTTTACAACACATTAAACAATATATGTAGACTTTATTTTCCAAAGAGGGGGACACCTCTAAAGTTTGGTTATGTAAACTAAAATAAATTACACCTCTCTCAGTTTACTACAAATTAATCCTTAGAGAACCCCCCCCCCCCCTCCCCCCCATGTTCCCCACTCATTACCTTCAAGCAAAGAGGTGTAGCTACAATTAGTACACGCCTTTCATTACAATATGGATATTCCCTACTTGTCCTTGGGACACCAACACATCTTACAATCCACAGAAACACCCCCTACCAACCCCCCTTACCTCCCCCACCCTCTCCCCCCGACCTACCGGCAACCCCCTGCCGTGCCTTCCACGGCGTTTCGCGTCGACGCGGTGCCGGAGCTCAAGGTGCTTGTCCTGGTAAATTGAAGAGCGCTGGAAAGCAAAGGAGAGAGATAATATTACATTTCATTGTGTCAAAAAGGTGTTTCTTACTGTGTTAATGGAGCCCAATACGTTTTGGCTGTGAGGCTGAACGCGAGCTCCTCTAACCAGATGATGATAAAGGCCTCTGAAGATTAAAGCCAGCCCATGCTGTTCTAATATGATGTCATTGTGTAGATTATAGAATGGAAAATGTTCACCATTCATTACTCTATCATTAAATACTTCTCAGTGGACATATCATATGAAACACAGTTTTTTTTTTTTTTTTACATTTTATTGAAACTTTATTTAACTTAGACAAGTCAGTTACGAACAAATTATTATTTACAATGACGGTCTACCCCGGCCAAAACACGGACGGCGCTGGGCCAATTGTGCGCCGCCCTATGTTGACTACCAATCACGGGCCGGATGTGATGCAGCCTGTGATACAATGACAATGATAACACTATTCGTCTATTTCTAACAAATTAATTTGTATGTCAAGTTATTTTATTTTTGTGTCTGGAATTTTAAAAATATTTTTTTTGTGGTGTAGTAGTTCTATATTGAGCTGCCGGCAGGCAGTGGAGCAGCACCAGTGTGTCTGTAGACGACACAGGAAATGGGTGTTGAACAGAGCAACAGGATTCACGCAGAGCTTCTCACACTTCCTGCTCTATCTCCTATCCGAGGGAGGGAGGGAGGGAGGGAGGGAGGGAGGGAGGGAGGGAGGGAGGGAGGGAGGGAGGGAGGGAGGGAGGGAGGGAGGGAGGGAGGGAGGGAGGGAGGGAAGGAAGGAAGGAGGGAGGGAGGGAGGACAGTGAGAGAAGGAGGGAAGGAGAGCAAGAGAGGGAAGGAAGGCAGGAAAGCGAGAGAGGGAGGGAGGGAGTGAAGGAGAACGAGAGAGGAAAGGAGTGAAGGAGAGATAGAGAGGAAGGCAGGGAATGGGAGAAAGGGAGTCTGAGAAAGAAAGAGAGGAAGGCAGGGAATGGGAGAAGGGGAGTCTGAGAAAGAAAGAGAGAGAGAGAGAGAGAGAGAAACAGAATATCTGCATAGCGGAGGTATAACTGACAGCCGAGGTCAGACCCTCTCTGTTTAATGACACTGACACATTCTGACTAGTTTAAACATCTACACTTTCAACAATCATCAACTCACCGGTTCCACTCTTCATACCAAACCCGCCTAAACCTGACACATAATTACACACGTACTGACGGCATTGCCAGGGGCCGATAATTAAACACTGCCCCGGGAGGATTGGTATTGCTGGTCTACAGCTGGGATGTTGTCGAGAGGTGGAGAGAAAATGCAGCGTTTAACCAGATCCTCTTTAAAGAAGTTGGACCAGAGGTGCTGCTGTTGCGTTAATGGCGTAAGTCTCCGCACACCAATCACCATGTGTGTGTAGTGTGTCTACAACGGTACCCTATTCCCTATCTGGTGCACTACTTTTTTTTACCCCGGGGCACATAGGTACCAGGGTGCTTTTTTGGGGGGGGAAGCAAGCCAATGTCTCTCACCCAACAAGTGATACACAAACAGTGTTACCTGGGGGTTAAACAGCTCCGTCAGGCCCGAGTCTGGTTCTGTCTGTCCATTCATCTATTATCGTCCATTACAGCAACACTCGCACGTTTGATTTGGAAACGTGTCACCCTGCAAAAAAGGCAATTTCGGACACCTTTATGATTCAACCAACACAGATCAGAAAAGGCACAAAGACGACGAATAGGACACATATGCTCAGCATATAACTAGATTTATCTCTCCTGAGGGGAAATAATAACCTCAATATATCTAGATTTATCTCTCCTAAGGGGGAACAATACCTCAATATATCTAGATTTATCTCTCCTAAGGGGGAACAATACCTCAATATATCTAGATTTATCTTTCCTAAGGGGGAACAATACCTCAATATATCTAGATTTATCTTTCCTAAGGGGGAACAATACCTCAATATATCTAGATTTATCTCTCCTTTCCTGAGGGGAACAATACCTCAATATAACTAGATTTATCTCTCCTGAGGGCAAACAATACCTCAATATTACTAGATTTATCTCTCCTTTCCTGAGGGCAAACAATACCTAAATATATCTAGATTTATCTCTCCTGATGAGAAACAATACCTCAATATATCTAGATTTATCTCTCCTGTCCTGAGGAGAAACAATACCTCAATATATCTAGATTTATCTCTCCTGTCCTGAGGAGAAACAATACCTCAATATATCTAGATTTATCTCTCCTGTCCTGAGGAGAAACAATACCTCAATATATCTAGATTTATCTCTCCTGTCCTGAGGAGAAACAATACCTCAATATATCTAGATTTATCTCTCCTGTCCTGAGGAGAAACAATACCTCAATATATCTAGATTTATCTCTCCTGTCCTGAGGAGAAACAATACCTCAATATATCCAGATTTATCTCTCCTGTCCCGAGGGGGAAGACATCACACTCATTGTTTTTCAGAGCCAACATTATTATTGTGACAAAGCAAGACTATTTTGGGCCCATTTTTGTTTTCATTTTAACGCATTTATAATAGAAACCAGTCACGTCATACTCTGGTGTACAGGAACTTGCTCTCACTGTGGACACATGTATTTTCAACATTAAAAACAAGCCATTTAAAAACAATACACGACCTGAACTTTGTACTTTCCACAGAACTCAACAGGCCCTGATATTTCCTTATACGAAGTTGTGAAGCCCACTGAGTCGAGGGAAGGTTTGCGATCCAGACAGATCTGAAGGAGCCAACTCCATGGTGGAACAGGAACAGGAACAGGAACAGGTAGAGGGACAGGAACAGGAACAGGTAGAGGGACAGGAACAGGAACAGGAACAGGAACAGGAACAGGTAGAGGGACAGGAACAGGAACAGGAACAGGTAGAGGGACAGGAACAGGAACGGGAACAGGAACAGGAACAGGAACAGGAACAGGAACAGGAACAGGAACAGGAACAGGAACAGGAACAGGAACAGGTAGAGGGACAGGAACAGGAACGGGAACAGGAACAGGAACAGGAACAGGAACAGGAACAGGAACAGGTAGAGGGACAGGAACAGGAACAGGAACAGGAACAGGAACAGGAACGGGAACAGGAACAGGAACAGGTAGAGGGACAGGAACAGGAACGGGAACAGGAACAGGAACAGGAACAGGAACAGGAACAGGAACAGGAACAGGAACAGGAACAGGTAGAGGGACAGGAACAGAAACGGGAACGGGAACAGGAACAGGAACAGGAACAGGAACAGGAACAGGAACAGGTAGAGGGACAGGAACAGGAACAGGTAGAGGGACAGGAACAGAAACGGGAACGGGAACAGGAACAGGAACAGGAACAGGAACAGGTAGAGGGACAGGAACAGGAACAGGAACAGGAACAGGAACAGGAACAGCCACCCGTCCTGACTCCTCACCGTAGGTTATGTCCTTTTCATCTCCATGAACCTCTGCTCCCTGCCATGAAAACAAATCACACTTCTCTATTCAAGAGGCCAGTGAATAATGTCCCATTAACCAATCTGGACAGGTTCACACACTACCATCCTCAGACTGGGCAAGAGAGAAACACTGTGTCTTCCCTTCATCTTTATTCCGTTCACCCTGAATATTTTGATTTTGTTATTTCACCTTTATTTAACCAGGTAGGCTAGTTGAGAACACCTTTATTTAACCAGGTAGGCTAGTTGAGAACACCTTTATTTAACCAGGTAGGCTAGTTGAGAACACCTTTATTTAACCAGGTAGGCTAGTTGAGAACACCTGTATTTAACCAGGTAGGCTAGTTGAGAACACCTTTATTTAACCAGGTAGGCTAGTTGAGAACCCCTGTATTTAACCAGGTAGGCTAGTTGAGAACACCTGTATTTAACCAGTTAGGCTAGTTGAGAACAAGTTCTCATTTACAACTGCGACCTGGCCAAGATAAAGCATAGCAGTGTGAACAGACAACACAGAGTTACACATGGAGGTAAACAATAAACAAGTCAATAACACAGTAGAAAGAAACAAGAGAGTCTATATACATTGTGTGCAAAAGGCATGAGGAGGTAGGCGAATAATTACAATTTAGCAGATTAACACTGGAGCGATAAATGATCAGATGGTCATGTGCAGGTAGAGATACTGGTGTATCTGACCCCCAACAGGTGTCAGTGCAGACAGACAGACTCAAAACGCCAAAACAGGATGTATCCAGGGTGTCCTACATCTTCAAAACATTTACATTTTAGACACAACTGTAACTTATATATTTTACAATGTAAAAATAAAAAGAGAGAGAAAAAAAAAAGTTGAAATCTTACAGGAAGAAAGAAAACAGCATGGTGGTCATTTATTGCTCAAGAATTTTCTAGAAAGGTTAGCTCTACATTACGGCCAGATGCAAATCTGTACTTTCCAGGTAGTCCCGTGTAGCCCACTAGGGGGAAGCCACAGAACTCGGCTGTAATTCAAGTCTCACGTTTCATACACAAATAACATGGGTCATGACACGAATTGTGGTTCATATTAACCATATTCCCATAAGGCCCTTTTCTATAATGACTTTTTTTTTTTATATCGCATCGTAAAGACGAAGGTAATTGAACAAAGATTTTCACAGCTTCTAGATCTGAGAGTAGTGAAAATTGGCGAGTATTGTTCTGAAATTGTTGATACATAAACGTGACTAGAAAACCAAAAGCTCAGATCAAAAGCGATCTACTGTGTGCATTACAAGGAGTAGCTATAGGCACCACGGTCCCTTATCCCTGAAGCTATACATTTGGGAGATGGTATCATCACAAATTATAGTGCCGATCACAGTCCAGCAAAAAACAAAAAAAACATTTTTGTTCCTAGTCATTGACCGAATTAGTCTTGCATGTTCTTGACCAAAGTCAGATGTCATCGTCATCTAATTGTTCCAAATGACACAGGCCAAATACATGACAAAAGTGTTGTGGAAATGTCCTCAGGCCAGAAACATGCTGAGGTAAATGATGGTAAAGGAAACCTGTCTGTGTCTCTAAACGTGGCTTGGCAGCGAGGTTGCTGCCTCATTAAGGGTTCTCAGCAAGGGCCACGCAAGGCCTTTCACTTCGAGGTTGCTGCCTCATTTCCTGCTGACGGCTCTTTAGGGCCAACTGCTGATGGCTTCTGGAGCCCCGGCTCCGAGAGGACAGGTGTCCGCCGTTGTGAAACCTCTAGCACAGCTGGTAGCATCTGGCACACAGCACTCCATTCACAGGCCTGGCAAAAGACCTGGCGTCCAACCTGGCGTTCCCGGGTCTGCAGAGAAGGTATGTCAAGGGCAGCCGTGGTACAAGCTTACTCACAGGGCAACCCGGGCCCCCTTGGGAGAGCCTACAACGGAGGGTAGAGGGTCATTTAGTTTCCACACCCACGCTAGGCCTGGCCTCCACGGGAATGGCAACAATGAGCCTCATCAATGCCAAATGTTGTAATTACTGCTGCTGTGTATATGTGAGTGTGTGTGTGTGAGTGTGTGAGTGTGTGTGTGTGTGTGTGTGTGTGTGTGAGTGTGTGAGTGTGTGAGTATGTGTGTGTGGCGAGAGAGACAACCGATTCATTAAAATCTGGGCAACAACAGACATATCCTGTGAAGCAAAAAAAAATAAGAAAGGACAACAGTAGTCATATCCCATGTAGCAGAAACAGGGCAACAGCAGTCATATCCCATGTAGCAGAAACAGGGCAACAGCAGTCATATCCCGTGTAGCAGAAACAGGGCAACAGCAGTCATATCCCGTGTAGCAGAAACAGGGCAACACCAGTCATATCCCTTGTAGCAGAAACAGGGCAACAGCAGTCATATCCCATGTAGCAGAAACAGGGCAACACCAGTCATATCCCTTGTAGCAGAAACAGGGCAACAGCAGTCATATCCCGTGTAGCAGAAACAGGGCAACACCAGTCATATCCCTTGTAGCAGAAACAGGGCAACAGCAGTCATATCCCATGTAGCAGAAACAGGGCAACAGCAGTCATATCCCATGTAGCAGAAACAGGGCAACAGCAGTCATATCCCTTGTAGCAGAAACAGGGCAACAGCAGTCATATCCCATGTAGCAAAACAGGGCAACACCAGTCATATCCCTTGTAGCAGAAACAGGGCAACAGCAGTCATATCCCTTGTAGCAGAAACAGGGCAACAGCAGTCATATCCCATGTAGCAGAAACAGGGCAACACCAGTCATATCCCTTGTAGCAGAAACAGGGCAACAGCAGTCATATCCCATGTAGCAGAAACAGGGCAACACCAGTCATATCCCATGTAGCAAAACAGGGCAACAGCAGTCATAGCCCATGTAGCAGAAACAGGGCAACACCAGTCATATCCCATGTAGCAGAAACAGGGCAACAGCAGTCATAGGGAAAGAAAGAACATATATATATATATATATATATATATATATATATATATATATATATATATATATATATATATATATATATATATATATATATATATATATTGTCCACTTCATTCTGTGTATGTCTGCCCCATGTGGGTACAGTCCCCAGTGGAACATGTTTTCTATGATCACAGAGCAGTCCTGATACTCTCCAGGTTTCCCTGTAAATACCTGCGAGTCTAGATGCTGCAGCAACAAAACCCCACTATTTAAGACGTCTGACCTAGAAAGCCTGAGAAAACCACATGGAATACAGGAAGCAGGGAAAAAAGGCAGATTTAGTATGGCTAAAGGTCTTGTGGGATGTTGCGGTGTTTCTCCAAGAGCAGCCTCATAGGAACCGTGGCCTAAATCCCTGGGTGGTGTAATCGTGATGGAAGCTAGGGCTGTAGTATGATGGAAGCTAGGGCTGTAGTATGATGGAAGCTAGGGCTGTAGTATGATGGAAGCTAGGGCTGTAGTATGCTCTAATAATTTAATGATAACCTAGTGGTCTATAGTCTGTTCTCTACTCATTAACTTAATGATAACCTAGTGGTCTATAGTCTGTTCTCTAGTCATTAACTTAATGATAACCTACTGGTCTATAGTCTGCTCTCTAGTCATTAACTTAATGATAACCTAGACTTAATGATAACCTATGGATCTATAGACTTAATGACAACCTACTGGTCTCTAGTCTGTTCTCTACTCATTAACTTAATGATAACCTAGTGGTCTATAGTCTGTTCTCTACTCATTAACTTAATGATAACCTAGTGGTCTATAGTCTGTTCTCTAGTCATTAACTTAATGATAATCTAGTGGTCTATAGTCTGTTCTCTAGTCATTAACTTAATGATAACCTACTGGTCTATAGTCTGTTCTCTATTCATTAACTTAATGATAACCTAGTGATCTATAGACTTAATGATAACCTAGACTTAATGATAACCTATGGATCTATAGACTTAATGACAACCTACTGGTCTATAGTCTGTTCTCTATTCATTAACTTAATGATAACCTAGTGTTTTCTATAGACTTTTCTCTATTCATTACCTTCATTAATGATAAGCTAGTGTTCTTGTCAATGCTGTCCTGTATATTTAGGGATAACTATGCAAAGGGGATATAGACATACCTCGTATTTATATGTGATGCGTTGTTCTTCTTCTGTAGTCGAACAATCTAATAAACGGTATTAGATAAACATTCACAATGTGAATCTATGGGATTTGCTGCAGGGGAAATGGACGAACCACTATGTATGTGTCATCTCATGTTATACGGGTGGACGACTCAATTGGTAATAAATATGGATCAAGAGGCCCTTTTACATTGGAAATAATAAAAACAGATATCGCAGTGATATAAGCGACCACTTTGCGATGTTACGGTGAAATTGCTCGGGCACGTTGTGCAGAATACAAAATCTAATTTCTGTGAGCAACCCTCTTCTATCCGCTGTCGTCTCCGCAGATCATTTTTATTCATAGCGGGTAGGACGTATAGCCTAGAACAACGCCAGTGATCTATTTACCGCAAAGCATCCCAGGCCTTTACAGGCAGTTTTGGACAGCTGTGATAGACACATGCCGGTATCAGAAATATCTTCAAGCACTCAGCCGATCTAATACATTGATTAAACTTTGCCTGTACCAATCATTTTCCCTGTATCTTCCCCTGTCTGTCGGGCACCACCTGAAGGATCGCTGCCTACTTACGTGGAACCACAACGGAGAAGGAAATGGTTTAATTGAAGTATCTGACGTTTTTGAGAACTGTCAAGACTCTTTCAGCCAGAATGATATATGATCTTATAAGGACACGCTTCCCCTTCAAGCTGTGAATTATATTACCCAGCGGTCTGAGAACCCTATTTTAATGGTGCTGTGATGGCAGTATTACGCCCCAATCAGCAGAACAGCAGGACCAGGAGAAAAAACAGCCCCTATGACGATTGTAAAATGCCTTGTTTATTTGTTGATGTTCCCAACATTTGAAATGGGATTTGCTTCGGTCACGCAGTCAGATCTGTGACTGGCAGTAGACTCTACTGTGGGTCAGAGCTTCTGGATCCTTCCACCAGTCTCACAAACGATCCAGACTGATCCATACATAATATTCACTTTATACGATTAACATAGGCGATAAAGGGCAACCCTGATTAACACCACTATATAATATTATTAAATATATTATAGGATTAACACTCTATATTATATTATTAGATATATTATAGGATTAACACTCTATATAATATTATTAGATATATTATAGGATTAACACTCTATATAATATTTTTAGATATGTTATAGGATTAACACCTCTATATAATAGTATTAGATATGTTATAGGATTAACACCTCTATATAATAGTATTAGATATGTTATAGGATTAACACCTCTATCTATATAATATCATTATATTATTATCATCAACCCCAAACATAAACGTAGAGTAAATCACTATACTAGAAAAATTGTTGGTACCTTTAGGATCAATACATTTTTAGGTAATCAAATATCTACCCCTCTATAAACCGACCAATGAGTTGACCAGTCATAACGTTGTTTCCTCAGAGAGCAGGCGCTGACTGTTATAGAAATACCTACCGTTCGCTATGTAAAATAACACCGGTAGAGTTCTCTACGAGAGAGATGGACAGTACTGTACGCTATGTCAAATAACACTGGTAGAGTTCTCTACGAGAGAGATGGACAGTACTCTACGCTATGTAAAATAACACTGGTAGAGTTCTCTACGAGAGAGATGGACAGTACTCTACGCTATGTAAAATAACACTGGTAGAGTTCTCTACGAGAGAGATGGACAGTACTCTACGCTATGTAAGATAACACTGGTAGAGTTCTCTACGAGAGAGATGGACAGTACTGTTCGCTATGTAAAATAACACTGGTAGAGTTCTCTACGAGAGAGATGGACAGTACTCTACGCTATGTAAAATAACACTGGTAGAGTTCTCTACGAGAGAGATGGACAGTACTCTACGCTATGTAAAATAACACTGGTAGAGTTCTCTACGAGAGAGATGGACAGTACTGTTCGCTATGTAAAATAACACTGGTAGAGTTCTCTACGAGAGAGATGGACAGTACTCTACGCTATGTAAAATAACACTGGTAGAGTTCTCTATGAGAGAGATGGACAGTACTCTACGCTATGTAAAATAACACTGGTAGAGTTCTCTATGAGAGAGATGGACAGTACTGTTCGCTATGTAAAATAACACTGGTAGAGTTCTCTACGAGAGAGATGGACAGTACTCTACGCTATGTAAAATAACACTGGTAGAGTTCTCTATGAGAGAGATGGACAGTACTGTTCGCTATGTAAAATAACACTGGTAGAGTTCTCTACGAGAGAGATGGACAGTACTCTACGCTATGTAAAATAACACTGGTAGAGTTCTCTATGAGAGAGATGGACAGTACTCTACGCTATGTAAAATAACACTGGTAGAGTTCTCTATGAGAGAGATGGACAGTACTGTTCGCTATGTAAAATAACACTGGTAGAGTTCTCTACGAGAGAGATGGACAGTACTCTACGCTATGTAAAATAACACTGGTAGAGTTCTCTACGAGAGAGATGGACAGTACTGTACGCTATGTAAAATAACACTGGTAGAGTTCTCTACGAGAGAGATGGACAGTACTCTACGCTATGTAAAATAACACTGGTAGAGTTCTCTACGAGAGAGATGGACAGTACTGTACGCTATGTAAAATAACACTGGTAGAGTTCTCTATGAGAGAGATGGACAGTACTGTTCACTATCTAAAATAACACTGGTAGAGTTCTCTATGAGAGAGATGGACGGTACTGTACGCTATGTAAAATAACACTGGTAGAGTTCTCTACGAGAGAGATGGACAGTACTCTACGCTATGTAAAATAACACTGGTAGAGTTCTCTACGAGAGAGATGGACAGTACCGTACGCTATGTAAAATAACACTGGTAGAGTTCTCTACGAGAGAGATGGACAGTACTGTACGCTATCTAAAATAACACTGGTAGAGTTCTCTACGAGAGAGATGGACAGTACTGTACGCTATGTAAAATAACACTGGTAGAGTTCTCTACGAGAGAGATGGACAGTACTGTACGCTATGTAAAATAACACTGGTAGAGTTCTCTACGAGAGAGATAGACAGTACTGTACGCTATGTAAAATAACACTGGTAGAGTTCTCTACGAGAGAGATGGACAGTACTCTACGCTATGTAAAATAACACTGGTAGAGTTCTCTACGAGAGAGATGGACAGTACTCTACGCTATGTAAAATAACACTGGTAGAGTTCTCTACGAGAGAGATGGACAGTACTGTACGCTATGTAAAATAACACTGGTAGAGTTCTCTACGAGAGAGATGGACGGTACTCTACGCTATGTAAAATAACACTGGTAGAGTTCTCTACGAGAGAGATGGACAGTACCGTACGCTATACTTACAGGGGTTGTCTATAACAGAGACAGACTGTACAGTTTGCAATATAATACTGATAGGTTTGTCTGGTAGAGACCTGCGGTAGGTTAGCTACTATAAAACTGATAGGTTTGTCTGGGAGAGGTAGAGACCTACGATAGGTTAGCTACTATAATACTGGTAGGTTTGTCTGGTAGAGTTAGAGACCTACGGTAGGTTAGCTGCTATAACACTGATAGGTTTGTCTGGTAGAGGTAGAGACCTACGGTAGGTTAGCTGCTATAACACTGATAGGTTTGTCTGGGAGAGATAGAGACCTACGGTAGGTTAGCTACTATAATACTGATAGGTTTGTCTGAGAGAGGAAGAGACCTACGGTAGTTTAGCTACTATAATACTGATTGGTTTGTCTGGTAGAGACCTACAGTAGGTTAGCTACTATAATACTGATAGGTTTGTCTGTTCTACTCTGGTCCTGGTCTACGCTGGTCCTGTTCTACTCTGGTCCTGGTCTACTCTGGTCCTGTTCTACTCTGGTCCTGGCCTACTCTGGTCCTGGTCCTGGTCTACTCTGGTCCTGGTCTACTCTGGTCCTGGTCTACTCTGGTCCTGGTCTACTCTGGTCCTGTTCTACTCTGGTCCTGTTCTGCTCTGGTCCAGGTCTACTCTGGTCCTGGTCTACTCTTGGTCCTGTTCTACTCTGGTCCTGGTCTACTCTGGTCTACTCTGGTCCTGGTCTACTCTGGTCCTGGTCTACTCTGGACCTGGTCTAATCTGGTCCTGTTCTACTCTGGTCCTGGTCTACTCTGGTCTACTCTGGTCCTGGTATCCTCTGGTCTACTCTGGTCCTGGTCTACTCTAGTCCTGTTCTACTCTGGTCCTGGTCTACTCTGGTCCTGGTCTACTCTGGTCCTGGTCTACTCTGGTCCTGGCAGCACCTTATCACCAATTCTATCTGGTAGTCATTCAGCCATTTCATGGCCATTCTGATGCAGGCAAAAAGCAGACACCACTTTACATTTCCTAAGCTCTCTGGACACGCAGTTTGGAAAAACGTTACGATGACATATGAGTCCTCCCTTCCCCCTCTGATGCCTGGTTTGGCCTCCGCCCACCTGGTCTTTCTTTCCTCTCAATGAGTTCTTCCTTCCCCCTCTGATGCCTGGTTTGGCCTCTGTCCTCTCAATGAGTCCTTCCTTCCCCCACTGCTGCCTGGTTTGGCCTCCTCCCACCTGGTCTTTCTGTCCTCTCAATGAGTCCTTCCTTCCCCCTCTGATGCCTGGTTTGGCCTCTGTCCTCTCAATGAGTCCTTCCTTCCCCCTCTGATGCCTGGTTTGGCCTCCGCCCACCTGGTCTTTCTGTCCTCTCAATGAGTTCTTCCTTCCCCCTCTGATGCCTGGTTTGGCCTCTGTCCTCTCAAAGCTGTCATTCATTAGGTGGTGAATTGGGGTCTCTGTCAACCCTTGCTAACTTGGTAATTTGATAAATGGAACATCTATGCTCTCATGTTTATCACACTGACAATCAAACAACCATGTTATTATATTACACTGGGGGGAGACCTTCAACCCAGACTGTTCCTAGTGTGTACATGTAGAGCCAGCCAGAACTACCAGATATTCAGCTGTCACCTCGGTCTCAGCGTATTGCCTTTGTCACAACTGTTTCTGATTAAGGGGGGGGGGGGGGGGGGGGGGAATGGGGGAAGGGAGGCGAGGGCTGGGGGGTGACTATATATTCACCTCAGATGAGGATAGACCTGAATCAGATTCTAATGTAAGCTTCTCAGAACAGTTTTTCTCTGCACAAAATAAACTCAACCCTTTCTAAAGTCTAGATTTAAATCAAATATAAATATTATTTTGGCGACGATGAGGTGATTTATAATAGAACCATTATTTATAGAATAGGACTGGCAGTAGGAGTAAGAATAGGACTAGCAGTAGGATTAAGAATAGGACTGGCAGTAGGATTAAGAATAGGACTGGCAGTAGGATTAAGAATCGGACTAGCAGTAGGATTAAGAATAGGACTGAGAGTAGGATTAAGAATAGGACTAGCAGTAGGATTAAGAATAGGACTGGCAGTAGGATTAAGAATAGGACTGAGAGTAGGATTAAGAATAGGACTAGCAGTAGGATTAAGAATTGGACTGGCAGTAGGATTAAGAATTGGACTGGCAGTAGGATTAAGAATATAACCAGCAGTAGGATTAAGAATATAACTAGCAGTAGGATTAAGAATATAACTAGCAGTAGGTTTAAGAATATAACTAGCAGTAGGATTAAGAATATAACTAGCAGTAGGATTAAAAATTGGACTGGCAGTAGGATTAAGAATAGGACTGGCAGTAGGATTAAGAATAGGACTAGCAGTAGGATTAAGAATTGGACTAGCAGTGGGATTAAGAATAGGACTGGCAGTAGGATTAAGAATAGGACTGGCAGTAGGATTAAGAATTGGACTGGCAGTAGGATTAAGAATTGGACTGGCAGTAGGATTAAGAATATAACTAGCAGTAGGATTAAGAATTGGACTGGCAGTAGGATTAAGAATAGGACTGGCAGTAGGATTAAGAATTGGACTGGCAGTAGGATTAAGAATAGGACTAGCAGTAGGATTAAGAATATAACTAGCAGTAGGATTAAGAATAGGACTGGCAGTAGGATTAAGAATTGTACTGGAAGTAGGATTAAGAATATAACTAGCAGTAGGATTAAGAATAGGGCTGGCAGTAGAATTAAGAATAGGACTGGCAGTAGGATTAAGAATAGGACTAGCAGTAGGATTAAGAATTGGACTAGCAGTGTGATTAAGAATAGGACTGGCAGTAGGATTAAGAATAGGACTGGCAGTAGGATTAAGAATAGGACTAGCAGTAGGATTAAGAATAGGACTGGCAGTAGGATTAAGAATTGGACTGACAGTGGGATTAAGAATAGGACTAGCAGTAGGATTAAGAATAGGACTGGCAGTAGGATTAAGAATAGGACAGGCAGTAGGATTAAGAATTTAACTGGCAGTGGGATTAAGAATAGGACTAGCAGTAGGATTAAGAATTGGACTGGCAGTAGGATTAAGAATTGGACTGGCAGTAGGATTAAGAATATAACTAGCAGTAGGATTAAGAATTGGACTGGCAGTAGGATTAAGAATAAGACTGGCAGTAGGATTAAGAATTGGACTGGCAGTAGGATTAAGAATAGGACTAGCAGTAGGATTAAGAATATAACTAGCAGTAGGATTAAGAATAGGACTGGCAGTAGTATTAAGAATTGGACTGGCAGTAGGATTAAGAATTGGACTGGCAGTAGGATTAAGAATATAACTAGCAGTAGGATTAAGAATTGGACTGGCAGTAGGATTACGAATAAGACTGGCAGTAGGATTAAGAATTGGACTGGCAGTAGGATTAAGAATAGGACTAGCAGTAGGATTAAGAATATAACTAGCAGTAGGATTAAGAATAGGACTGGCAGTAGGATTAAGAATTGTACTTGCAGTAGGATTAAGAATATAACTAGCAGTAGGATTAAGAATATGGCTGGCAGTAGATTTAAGAATAAGACTGGCAGTAGGATTAAGAATTCGACTGGCAGTAGGATGAAGAATATAACTAGAAGTAGGATTAAGAATTCGACTGGCAGTAGGATTAAGAATAGGACTAGCAGTAGGATTAAGAATATAACTAGCAGTAGGATTAAGAATATAACTAGCAGTAGGATTAAGAATATAACTAGCAGTAGGATTAAGAATATAACTAGCAGTAGGATTAAGAATATAATTAGCAGTAGGATTAAGAATTGGACTGGCAGTAGGATTAAGAATATAACTAGCAGTAGGATTAAGAATTGGACTGGCAGTAGGATTAAAAATTGGACTGGCAGTAGGATTAAAAATAGGACTGGCAGTAGGATTAAGAATGGGACTAGCAGTAGGATTAAGAATAGGACTAGCAGTAGGATTAAGAATAGGACTGGCAGTAGGATTAAGAAGTGGACTGGCAATAGGATTAAGAATAGGACTGGCAGTTGGATTAACAATAGGACTAGCAGTAGGATTAAGAATTGGACTGGAAGTAGGATTAAGAATAGGACTGGCAGTAGGATTAAGATTAGGACTAGCAGTAGGATTAAGAATTGGACTGGCAGTAGGATTAAAAATTGGACTGGCAGTAGGATTAAAAATAGGACTGGCAGTAGGATTAAGAATGGGACTAGCAGTAGGATTAAGAATAGGACTAGCAGTAGGATTAAGAATTGGACTGGCAGTAGGATTAAGAATATAACTAGCAGTAGGATTAAGAATTTGACTGGCAGTAGGATTAAGAATATAACTAGCAGTAGGATTAAGAATTCGACTGGCAGTAGGATTAAGACTAGGACTGGCAGTAGGATTAAGAATTGGACTGGCAGTGGGATTAAGAATAGGACTAGCAGTAGGATTAAGAATAGGACTGGCAGTAGGATTAAGAATTGGGCTGGCAGTAGGATTAAGAATTGGACTGGCAGTAGGATTAAGAATATAACTAGCAGTAGGATTAAGAATTGGACTGGCAGTGGGATTAAGAATAGGACTAGCAGTAGCATTAAGAATTGGACTGGCAGTAGGATTAAGAATTGGACTGGCAGTAGGATTAAGAATATAACTAGCAGTAGGATTAAGAATTGGACTGGCAGTAGGATTAAGAATAGGACTGGCAGTAGGATTAAGAATTGGACTGGCAGTAGGATTAAGAATAGGACTAGCAGTAGGATTAAGAATATAACTAGCAGTAGGATTAAGAATAGGACTGGCAGTAGGATTAAGAATTGTACTGGCAGTAGGATTAAGAATATAACTAGCAGTAGGATTAAGAATAGGGCTGGCATTAGAATTAAGAATAAGACTGGCAGTAGGATTAAGAATTCGACTGGCAGTAGGATTAAGAATATAACTAGCAGTAGGATTAAGAATTCGACTGGCAGTAGGATTAAGAATAGGACTATCAGTAGGATTAAGAATATAACTAGCAGTAGGATTAAGAATATAACTAGCAGTAGGATTAAGAATAGGACTGGCAGTAGGATTAAGAATATAACTAGCAGTAGGATTAAGAATTCGACTGGCAGTAGGATTAAGAATATAACTAGCAGTAGGATTAAGAATTGGACTGGCAGAAGGATTAAGAATATAACTAGCAGTAGGATTAAGAATATAACTAGCAGTAGGATTAAGAATATAACTAGCAGTAGGATTAAGAATTGGACTGGCAGTAGGATTAAGAATATAACTAGCAGTAGGATTAAGAATTGGACTGGCAGTAGGATTAAGAATATAACTAGCAGTAGGATTAAGAATAAGACTGGCAGTAGCATTAAGAATAGGACTGGCAGTAGGATTAAGAATAAGACTGGCAGTAGGATTAAGAATAGGACTAGCAGTAGGATTAAGAATTGGACTGGCAATAGGATTAAGAATAGGACTGGCAGTTGGATTAAGAATAGGACTAGCAGTAGGATTAAGAATTGGACTGGCAGTAGGATTAAGAATAGGACTGGCAGTAGGATTAAGATTAGGACTAACTGTAGGATTAAGAATTGGACTGGCAGTAGGATTAAAAATTGGACTGGCAGTAGGATTAAGAATAGGACTGGCAGTAGGATTAAGAATGGGACTAGCAGTAGGATTAAGAATAGGACTAGCAGTAGGATTAAGAATTGGACTGGCAGTAGGATTAAGAATATAACTAGCAGTAGGATTAAGAATTCGACTGGCAGTAGGATTAAGAATATAACTAGCAGTAGGATTAAGAATTCGTCTGGCAGTAGGATTAAGACTAGGACTGGCAGTAGGATTAAGAATTGGACTGACAGTAGGATTAAGAATTGGACTGGCAGTAGGATTAAGAATTGGACTGGCAGTAGGATTAAGAATTCGACTAGCAGTAGGATTGAGAATATAACTAGCAGTAGGATTAAGAATTCGACTGGCAGTAGGATTAAGAATTCGACTGGCAGTAGGATTAAGAATTCGACTGGCAGTAGGATTAATAATTTAACTAGCAGTAGGATTAAGAATTCGACTGGCAGTAATATTAATAATATAACTAGCATTAGGATTAATAATAGGACTGGCAGTAGGATTAAGAATAGGACTGGCAGTAGGATTAAGACTAGGACTGGCAGTAGGATTAAGACTATAACTAGCAGTAGGATTAATAATTTAACTAGCAGTAGGATTAAGAATTCGACTGGCAGTAGGATTAAGAATTCGACTGGCTGTAGGATTAAGAATAGGACTGGCAGTAGGATTAAGAATTCGACTGGCAGTAGGATTAAGAATTCAACTGGCAGTAGGATTAAGAATAGGACTGGCAGTAGGATTAAGAATTGGACTGGCAGTAGGATTAAGAATTCGACTGGCAGTAGGATTAAGAATTCGACTGGCAGTAGGATTAAGAATTCGACTGGCAGTATGATTAAGAATAGGACTGGCAGTAGGATTAAGAATATAACTAGCAGTAGGATTAATAATTCGACTGGCAGTAGGATTAAGAAAATACCTAGCAGTAGGATTAAGAATTCGACTGGCAGTAGGATTAAGAATATAACTAGCAGTAGGATTAATAATTCGACTGGCAGTAGGATTAAGAATATAACTAGCAGTAGGATTAATAATTCGACTGGCAGTAGGATTAAGAATAGGACTAGCAGTAGGATTAATAATATGACTGGCAGTAGGATTAAATATAGGACTAGCAGTAGGATTAATAATAGGACTGGCAGTAGGATTAGTTCAATAACAATTCAGGTTGGTTTAACATTTGACTTGTTCATAAGTCTGGAAGACTTCTCATTGGGGAATAATCATTTTTTCCTACCCATTTTAATCAGTTCCTCCAACGAAAGGCAAAATTGGATTGCATTGCTTGATTGCAAAAAGCTATAAATTGGATAACAAATCAATTGCCGCGAAACTTGGTAAGAATTTGGTAAACCTGGTAAGAACCCCCTCATCGGACAACAAAGAATGCACGGGTACGACAAAACATGTATTTTTACTGCTTTAATACCGTGTGGAATCCACTTTGTAATAGCAACGAGGCACCTCTGGGGTTTGTGGTATATGCCCAATATACCACGGCTAAGGGCTGTAATCCAGGCACTCCGCGTTGCGTCTTGCATAAGAACTTCCCTTAGCTGTGCTATATTTGCCATATACCCCCCGGCCCCGCCGCTTGAACATACCATGCATGTGCTCCAACACTGACTTACACTGTACATCCATCAACCTGTGTCAAACAATAAGCGGTTCCTGCCACGGCTCCTCTGTCATCAGGGCTAATAAACTGAACAGCAGTCATTACGAGGGAACATGGCACATATTACAGTTGCATTATGTTCCTGGGCAATACACTAGATTAATTTCCCCTCCAACATAATGTGTGTTTTATTGCTTCCAATAAGCATTTTTAATAAGCAAAGTGATAAGTGCTTCCCTTGTAAAACGTCTCCAATTAGCTAGCGTTAGTGGCGTCCTCAGAATGCCGCTAACTCCCATAACGAATTTAGCGTGCTAGACTAATGACCGCCCCCTCGCAACAACCACTTCCACCCCGACACAAATAACCTTGACAGTAAACAGGGCCTGTAAACAAGAACCCTAGTACCTGAGGAGGACAGCGACAACCACTCTTTGGAGAGACTCTAGTATCTGAGGAGGACAAAGACAACTCCTCTTTGGAGACACTCTAGTACCTGAGGAGGACAACGACAACTCCTCTTTGGAGACACTCTAGTACCTGAGGAGGACAAAGACAACCCCTCTTTGGAGAGACTCTAGTACCTGAGGAGGACAACGACAACTCCTCTTTGGAGACACTCTAGTACCTGAGGAGGACAAAGACAACTCCTCTTTGGAGACACTCTAGTTCCTGAGGAGGACAAAGACAACTCCTCTTTGGAGACACTCTAGTTCCTGAGGAGGACAAAGACAACCCCTCTTTGGAGAGACTCTAGTACCTGAGGAGGACAACGACAACTCCTCTTTGGAGACACTCTAGTTCCTGAGGAGGACAAAGACAACTCCTCTTTGGAGACCCTCTAGTTCCTGAGGAGGACAAAGACAACTCCTCTTTGGAGACACTCTAGTACCTGAGGAGGACAACGACAACTCCTCTTTGGAGACACTCTAGTACCTGAGGAGGACAAAGACAACTCCTCTTTGGAGACACTCTAGTTCCTGAGGAGGACAAAGACAACTCCTCTTTGGAGACACTCTAGTACCTGAGGAGGACAAAGACAACTCCTCTTTGGAGACACTCTAGTTCCTGAGGAGGACGAAGACGACCCCTCTTTGGAGACACTCTAGTTCCTGATGAGGACAACGACAACTCCTCTTTGGAGACACTCTAGTTCCTGAGGAGGACAAAGACAACTCCTCTTTGGAGACACTCTAGTTCCTGAGGAGGACAAAGACAACCCCTCTTTGGAGACACTCTAGTTCCTGAGGAGGACGAAGACGACCCCTCTTTGGAGACACTCTAGTTCCTGATGAGGACAACGACAACTCCTCTTTGGAGACACTCTAGTTCCTGAGGAGGACGAAGACGACCCCTCTTTGGAGACACTCTAGTTCCTGAGGAGGACAAAGACAACTCCTCTTTGGAGACCAGAGACTGGAGTTTGGAGCATGTCTGGTACTTCTTGTGTTGAAGTGTTCATGGTGTTCATTCTTGTTGTGTTCTTGTGTGAAGGTTCATGGGGTTTTTAATACGGGGGTTTTCCCAAGATGCTTTGGGTTTACTAGTACAGTTTTTCTTCATTACTAAGACAATGTTAATGAAACTGGGGTCCACTTGATCTCCATCCTAGCCTAATGAGGGCAACAGTATTATTTTTTGCTAAACTGTAAGTCATTTCTCCTTGCTTTCACACACAATGGAAATGCTAAGCACTTTTTTTACAAAACAGAAAACACAACTTACTACAAAAGACTCAAAAGGGGGTAAAGAGCACGACAAACAACATTTTAACATTTGGTCACGGCTGGTACAAATTACTCCCATGAATGTGAACCTTTTTTGCAATTGAGCAAAAAATGTTTTTGCACAATCGTTCAAATCCGAAATCAGTCCTTATTCATGCATAAAATAGGTCACCTCTGAGTTTCTGTTTACAAGACCGAACCAAGTAAGAGGCCCCCGAGGGCAAGGACAAGGAGAGGTAGAAGGGGCCCATAGAGGAAGACTGTCCATTTTAACTGGCAACTGAACTAAGGTCAAATAAAGCTTTTTCTTTCTGGATATTCGTGCTCTTGAGTGACATTTGTCATCTTTGGTCAAATCAATTTCGGACGAAAGAGTACAGCCCATGCTGTGATAATATGTTTACTTGCCTTTATGGTGCAATAGTATAATTATAGAATCAATACATGGCACAGACACACAGTATAAAATAAGGCTAACCATGTTACGGTATATATATTTATTGATAATTGTAGTTAGTATTTATTGGGACAATGGGACAATTGATTGATATCACTTTTCCTTAGATAATAACAAGTTGTATGTTTTGATGGAGGTCGTTTATTTTGTGTCATATATTTAATGTTTTCAGATTCTTAAAAGCATTTTGCTAATTATGTTTTGTGTAATTTCGGCCAATGTGTTTCAGTTTGGAGCTGTGTGTGTAAATAGTTTTTATTTTCATTTTTTTATTAATTAATTCTGTTTGGACAAATGTGCTCAAGCAATGGAGACAGTAAGATAACAATGTCCCTCAGAGGTGTAACAAAATCCCCAAATCATAATTTCCTTTTAAATTGATATAGTCCAGGAACCTAATAGATGTCTGTGTTTGTACTGGAAGGAGGCTAAGTTTTGCCTGGTAAGGAAAACCACATATAGTAGAGCTGTTTTCAAACTATGGAATAACCACATATAGTAGAGCTGTTTTCAAACTATGGAAAAACCACAAACTGGCAAACAAAATATCCTTCTTTTATATGCCTAACAGTCTTCTAAGAAAATGTATTTAATTGGCAAAATAAGAGATATGCAAACAATTTAATTCAAACACTTTCTTGTGTGAAAAATAAAACATTACTGTGTGTTGGTTAATAAAGCAGACACTAAGAATGAAAGTATTTTATCTGCTTCTTGTCCTTGTAAATGTCTCGGCTGGTCCACAGCGGGTTGTTCCGATTAAACCTGCCTGACAGGTTAGTTATAATGGATGTTATAATGTAGAGGGGGGCCAACACAAAAAAAAAAAAAACACACACTCTGTTCAAGTCCACTGCTAATTAGCAGGGTATATGGAGGTATTCTCCAGCTCTTTCATTATGAAGGCTTTACCAAGCGATAGTTCATCTTTAATCTAAGGCAGAGGCACATGATGTCCTCTGGGGTGGAATGTTAAAGGCAGCATCTTCCTGAAACATAACATACTAATTAATTGTATTTTTTTATTTTCAGGAGGGTTTCAATAAGCTACGGCCTGTCCTGTATTTATGGGGACTTACACCCCACACTGTTTGCTTTCATAGAAGGTTCGGTTAATTGCTGCTGTGCCTGACATCATTAGATGGATATGCACGGGGATATAGCCTGTTTAATTAAGGTTGCTTGCTAAGTTCATTATGTCGATTCAACACAGTGTTGTGTGCTTGGTTTAACCCAAACCCCTCTGTAATCTAATATAAAAGGAGGCTTTGATTTTCATGTTTAATTTGATTTGCAGGTCTTCCCACTCAGTATTAAAACACCACACAGTATTATTACAGTGGAAACACCCGTTTGCACTCACATATAATGGCTGTCTAGCATATAACACAAAGACTAGGACTGTTTTTATAATTGGCTAAAGATTTAAAAACATCAGTGGAATAATATAACCATTTCAGTGAGTTTCTAACCATTTCAGTGAGTTTCTAACCATTTCAGTGAGTTCTTATCCATTTCAGTGAGTTCTTATCCATTTCAGTGAGTTCTTATCCATTTCAGTGAGTTCTTATCCATTTCAGTGAGTTCTTTTCCATTTCAGTGAGTTCTTATCCATTTCAGTGAGTTCTTATCCATTTCAGTGAGTTCTTTTCCATTTCAGTGAGTTCTTATCCATTTCAGTGAGTTTCTAACCATTTCAGTGAGTTCTTATCCATTTCAGTGAGTTCTTATCCATTTCAGTGAGTTCTTATCCATTTCAGTGAGTTCTTATCCATTTCAGTGAGTTCTTATCCATTTCAGTGAGTTCTTATCCATTTCAGTGAGTTCTTTTCCATTTCAGTGAGTTCTTATCCATTTCAGTGAGTTCTTTTCCATTTCAGTGAGTTCTTATCCATTTCAGTGAGTTCTTATCCATTTCAGTGAGTTCTTTTCCATTTCAGTGAGTTCTTATCCATTTCAGTGAGTTCTTATCCATTTCAGTGAGTTCTTATCCATTTCAGTGAGTTCTTATCCATTTCAGTGAGTTCTTTTCCATTTCAGTGAGTTCTTATCCATTTCAGTGAGTTCTTTTCCATTTCAGTGAGTTCTTATCCATTTCAGTGAGTTCTTATCCATTTCAGTGAGTTCTTTTCCATTTCAGTGAGTTCTTTTCCATTTCAGTGAGTTCTTATCCATTTCAGTGAGTTCTTATCCATTTCAGTGAGTTCTTATCCATTTCAGTGAGTTCTTATCCATTTCTGTGAGTTCTTATCCATTTCAGTGAGTTCTTTTCCATTTCAGTGAGTTCTTATCCATTTCAGTGAGTTCTTTTCCATTTCAGTGAGTTCTTATCCATTTCAGTGAGTTCTTATCCATTTCAGTGAGTTCTTATCCATTTCAGTGAGTTCTTATCCATTTCAGTGAGTTCTTTTCCATTTCAGTGAGTTCTTATCCATTTCAGTGAGTTCTTATCCATTTCAGTGAGTTCTTTTCCATTTCAGTGAGTTCTTATCCATTTCAGTGAGTTCTTATCCATTTCAGTGAGTTCTTATCCATTTCAGTGAGTTTTTATCCATTTCAGTGAGTTCTTATCCATTTCAGTGAGTTCTTTTCCATTTCAGTGAGTTCTTATCCATTTCAGTGAGTTCTTATCCATTTCAGTGAGTTCTTATCCATTTCAGTGAGTTCTTATCCATTTCAGTGAGTTCTTATCCATTTCAGTGAGTTTTTATCCATTTCAGTGAGTTCTTTTCCATTTCAGTGAGTTCTTATCCATTTCAGTGAGTTCTTATCCATTTCAGTGAGTTTTTATCCATTTCAGTGAGTTCTTTTCCATTTCAGTGAGTTCTTATCCATTTCAGTGAGTTCTTATCCATTTCAGTGAGTTTTTATCCATTTCAGTGAGTTCTTATCTCATTTCAGTGAGTTATTTTCCATTTCTGTGAGTTCTTATCCATTTCAGTGAGTTCTTTTCCATTTCAGTGAGTTCTTATCCATTTCAGTGAGTTCTTATCCATTTCAGTGAGTTTTTATCCATTTCAGTGAGTTCTTATCTCATTTCAGTGAGTTATTTTCCATTTCTGTGAGTTCTTATCCATTTCAGTGAGTTATTTTCCATTTCAGTGAGTTCTTATCCATTTCAGTGAGTTCTTATCCATGTCAGTGAGTTCTTATCCCATTTCAGTGAGTTCTTTTCCATTTCAGTGAGTTCTTATCCATTTCAGTGAGTTCTTATCCATTTCAGTGAGTTCTTATCCATTTCAGTGAGTTCTTATCCATTTCAGGGAGTTTTTATCCATTTCAGTGAGTTCTTTTCCATTTCAGTGAGTTCTTATCCATTTCAGTGAGTTATTTTCCATTTCAGTAAGTTCTTATCCATTTCAGTGAGTTTTTAACCATTTCACTGAGTTCTTATCCATTTCAGTAAGGTCTATTTTTTTTCCTCCCTTGAAGAAAGCAGTTGCTGAATTCCTGCGGCGTTAGCTATTTATCAGCATGGCGGGTTTGGGGAAATACAAAATGACTGGTCTAATTGAGAGACACAAGAGTTAACCGACGCTAATAGTGTTTAGATGAAGTCACCTGTCTTTCCCAGCGCTTCTTAACCTCCCCAACACACACTGGTGTTCATCCAGTTTGTCACCGTGACAGCCCGGCCCTGCCTGTCGTTAGTCTTCGTTAACACCCCCCCCCCCCCTCTCAGATTCATCTGATGAAACCCGAACGCTACAAAATCATAGATTCTTTGCATTTTTATTATGTTTCAAATGTATGCTAATGAGAACGCAAATCTAAAATAATCTAGTTGAAACCTATCAGCGTCAAATACGTAAGTGTAAGTGGATATTGATTCCTGATTAACACCATGTCGTCTGTCTTGTAATTGTCTGAGCAGCTTGCTGAGAGACATCCATCCCGAACAAGGACAACATTTATTTTTTATTTTTTTATACTATCGGAGAAAATTAAGTAATGTATTAAAAACAACTTATAAAATACATTACAATGTTCCCACACGCCGGGCTTTGTAATGCTGTCATGTGCACACATGTCCATTACGATGACGGCGAGGCACTGAATCCACACGTTAATTAATATTGACACTGTAGATTGCTTACTGCAGCTCTAAAGTTTAAAATGATAATTACTTGGTTTGGTACAAAAACTGACCCGTCTTGACATTTTAACGTTTGCACATACGTTGCATATTTGAATGCGAAACTGTCCGCGTACAAGTATAATAATCACTAGCTTCACGTCCATTGTGTGAAATTGTAACGGTTTGCTTGAGTTGAAGGAGAGGCGGACCAAAATGCAGCGTGGTCTCTATTCATGGTTCTTTAATAAAGCAACTACACATGAATAGACTAACAAAACAAGAAATGTGTGGGGGAAAAAAAACAAAACAGCCCTATCTGGTGCAAACACAGAGACAGGAACAATCACCCACAAAACACAACACCAAACAGGCTACCTAAATATGGTTCCCAATCAGAGACAAGGACTAACACCTGCCTCTGATTGAGAACCATATCAGGCCAAACATACAAATAGACAAACTAGACATGCAACATAGAATGCCCACTCAGATCACACCCTGACCAAAGAAAACATAGAAACATACAAAGCAAACTATGGTCAGGGTGTGTGTGACAGAAATGTCTATGCAATCAAGTCATAAGAACCACAGCCCAGCCTCAGAGTGGAATGTCCAGTCCTTAACTCTTTTAGAGGGAAGATAAAGGGTACCAAAAGGGTTATTTGGCTGTCCTCATAGGAGAACCCCCTTTTTTTGGTTCCAGGTGAATCCCTTTGAAGTTCCAGGTAGAATCAGTTTTTTGCTTCCATCTAAAACAAACTCAGGGTTCTACATGGAACCCCAAAAGGTTCTACCTGAATCCAGCCAGGGTTCTTCAAAGGGGACAGCTGAAGAATACTTTTTTTCCTAAGAGTGAGTGTCCCCAGGGATCCTCTCCTCACACCACTGGCTGAGTCTGGAGATGTGGAGACTCACCTCACACCACTGGCTGAGTCTGGAGATGTGGAGACTCACCTCACACCACTGGCTGAGTCTGGAGATGTGGAGAATCGCCTCACACCACTGGCTGAGTCTGGAGATGTGGAGAATCACCTCACACCACTGGCTGAGTCTGGAGATGTGGAGAATCACCTCACACCACTGGCTGAGTCTGGAGATGTGGAGACTCACCTCACACCACTGGCTGAGTCTGGAGATGTGGAGACTCACCTCACACCACTGGCTGAGTCTGGAGATGTGGAGACTCACCTCACACCACTGGCTGAGTCTGGAGATGTGGAGAATCACCTCACACCACTGGCTGAGTCTGGAGATGTGGAGACTCAGCTCACACCACTGGCTGAGTCTGGAGATGTGGAGAATCACCTCACACCACTGGCTGAGTCTGGAGATGTGGAGACTGACCTCACACCACTGGCTGAGCCTGGAGATGTGGAGATGTGGAGAATCACCTCACACTACTGGCTGAGTCTGGAGATGTGGAGAATCACCTCACACCACTGGCTGAGTCTGGAGATGTGGAGAATCACCTCACACCACTGGCTGAGTCTGGAGATGTGGAGATGTGGAGAATCACCTCACACCACTGGCTGAGTCTGGAGATGTGGAGATGTGGAGAATCACCTCACACCACTGGCTGAGTCTGGAGATGTGGAGAATCACCTCACACCACTGGCTGTCTGGAGATGTGGAGAATCACCTCACACCACTGGCTGAGTCTGGAGATGTGGAGACTGACCTCACACCACTGGCTGAGTCTGGAGATGTGGAGATGTGGAGAATCACCTCACACCACTGGCTGAGTCAGGAGATGTGGAGACTCACCTCACACCACTGGCTGAGTCTGGAGATGTGAAGACTCACCTCACACCACTGGCTGAGTCTGGAGATGTGGAGAATCTCCTCACACCACTGGCTGAGTCTGGAGATGTGGAGAATCACCTCACACCACTGGCTGAGTCTGGAGATGTGGAGACTCACCTCACACCACTGGCTGAGTCTGGAGATGTGTAGAATCACCTCACACCACTGGCTGAGTCTGAAGATGTGGAGAATCACCTCACACCACTGGCTGAGTCTGGAGATGTGGAGACTCACCTCACACCACTGGCTGAGTCTGGAGATGTGGAGAATCACCTCACACCACTGGCTGAGTCTGGCTGGGTCTGGAGATGTGGAGATGTGGAGATGTGGAGACTCACCTCACACCACTGGCTGAGTCTGGAGATGTGGAGATGTGGAGATGTGGAGACTCACCTCACACCACTGGCTGAGTCTGGAGATGTGGAGACTCACCTCACACCACTGGCTGAGTCTGGAGATGTGGAGAATCACCTCACACCACTGGCTGAGTCTGGAGATGTGGAGACTCAGCTCACACCACTGGCTGAGTCTGGAGATGTGGAGAATCACCTCACACCACTGGCTGAGTCTGGAGATGTGGAGACTGACCTCACACCACTGGCTGAGCCTGGAGATGTGGAGATGTGGAGAATCACCTCACACTACTGGCTGAGTCTGGAGATGTGGAGAATCACCTCACACCACTGGCTGAGTCTGGAGATGTGGAGAATCACCTCACACCACTGGCTGAGTCTGGAGATGTGGAGATGTGGAGAATCACCTCACACCACTGGCTGAGTCTGGAGATGTGGAGATGTGGAGAATCACCTCACACCACTGGCTGAGTCTGGAGATGTGGAGAATCACCTCACACCACTGGCTGTCTGGAGATGTGGAGAATCACCTCACACCACTGGCTGAGTCTGGAGATGTGGAGACTGACCTCACACCACTGGCTGAGTCTGGAGATGTGGAGATGTGGAGAATCACCTCACACCACTGGCTGAGTCAGGAGATGTGGAGACTCACCTCACACCACTGGCTGAGTCTGGAGATGTGAAGACTCACCTCACACCACTGGCTGAGTCTGGAGATGTGGAGAATCTCCTCACACCACTGGCTGAGTCTGGAGATGTGGAGAATCACCTCACACCACTGGCTGAGTCTGGAGATGTGGAGACTCACCTCACACCACTGGCTGAGTCTGGAGATGTGTAGAATCACCTCACACCACTGGCTGAGTCTGAAGATGTGGAGAATCACCTCACACCACTGGCTGAGTCTGGAGATGTGGAGAATCACCTCACACCACTGGCTGAGTCTGGAGATGTGGAGAATCACCTCACAACAATGACTGAGTCTGGAGATGTGGAGACTCACCTCACACCACTGGCTGAGTCTGGAGATGTGGAGATGTGGAGAATCACCTCACACCACTGGCTGAGTCTGGAGATGTGGAGACTCACCTCACACCACTGGCTGAGTCTGGAGATGTGGAGACTCACCTCACACCACTGGCTGAGTCTGGAGATGTGGAGACTCACCTCACACCACTGGCTGAGTCTGGAGATGTGGAGAATCACCTCACACCACTGGCTGAGTCTGGAGATGTGGAGAATCACCTCACACCACTGGCTGAGTCTGGAGATGTGGAGAATGCCCTCACACCACTGGCTGAGTCTGGAGATGTGGAGATGTGGAGGCAGATCAAACAGGCCCTGTTTCTGCACCAACACCTTCTACAGCACTCAAAACAGGCCTGACTTCACAGGACCACACAGACTCTGCATTCTATACGGCTAGAGTGTGTGAGTGTGCGTGTGTGTATGTGTGGCGTGTTTGTGTGCGCCTTCGTGTGTGTGTGTGTATTAATAGTTGACTGTTAGCACTGGCATTAACCACCCTGCAGAGTGTGGATGGTGTTGGTCTGGAATCTGGAGCAGTGGGAGGAGAGAGGGGGGAGTGGGATCACTGTGCCCCGAGGCCAGGCAGCTCAGAGGAGGCTTGTGTCGGCTGTGAGGCTCCTGTCCCTGGCTCCTGGCTCCAGGCATGTTGAGGCTCAGTCAGGCTGACCTTGTTCAAGGTTCTCTTCCTGCAAATGACTTCTTCTCCTCAAACACACGCACACACACACACACACACACACACACACACACACACACACACACACACACACACACACACACACACACACACACACACACACACAGCAGGCTGAGGTCTGTCTGGAAATGGATCTGTTTACACACGGTGTAATAATTGATATGATTTCATTCACTCTGGGATGAAATATGTGGCTCCTTCATTCTGAGTTATTGGCAGGAATCTACAAGGTACTACAAGGTCAATGACGCAGCCTCACTTCTTCACTCACCTTCTGGGTAACTTAATAATCTGTCATTCTCACTGTCGCTGACTGTCTCCCTCATCTGCTCATTATTTTTTTTATTAATTTTCTTTATTTAACCTTTATTTAACTAGGCAAGTCATTTTAAGAACAAATTATTATTTACAATGACAGCCTACTCCGGCCAAACCCAGACGACACTGGGCTAATTGTGTGCCGCCATATGGGACGGTCCCTATGGGTCCCTATAGGTCCCTATGGGACGGTCCCTATGGGACAATCCCGGCCGGTTGAGATACAGCCTGGAATCGAACCAGGGTCTGTAGTGACCCGCTGCGCCACTCGTGAGCCCCCCAAACAGTGCACCCTAACACACAGTTAGAAGTTTCTTGGGGAAAAAAAAGGAAATATTTTTGGGGAAAATGTCTTCCACTATATTCAGTAATTCCATCTGTCTCCTTCTACATGGGACTCGTGATGTGCAGCTCACTAAAAGAGAAAGCCTTTCTGCAGCATTGTCCGTTTCTATTTCTTCACCCCCCCCCCCCCCACACCCCCACCCACCCCCCCCCCCCCCCACCCCAGTCCCTTTAAGAGCCCATTAAAGTCTAATTGCATTCATCGGCGCTGACTAACAATTTCAGCAAAACGTGGCTGCGGTTTGTGTAATACCATACCAATCAACAACAACAAAAAATAACACTAGCAGCAATTCCGCCAAAAACATTATAAATCATTTGAGCTGCTTCCTCTGCTTACTGTAGCAATTAATGTTTAAGGCTATTGAGCATGTTGCTAACAGTACGCAACGACGCTAACCGCGCACTTAGCGCAGCGTGTTAACTCATTAGCATCATTGTTTGCATGTAGCATGCTGTAAATACGCCTCGTCTGTAGTTTGCAAATGAGGATGGTAATTAGTGAGGCACAAGAAAATAAAGAAAAAACAATATGGCCGATCCCATCATGTCCTTAGCAACGCCTTGTAACCGGAATCGACTTTGTCGTCGTAAAAGGTGCCTCTTGTTCTTAGGTGGCCGGCCCCCTTAACACCGTAACAACAACACAGTCTAGAATCACGTGTCAAAGTTTACCTAATAAAACAAACTGAAAATTCACAAGAGGAGGTCACTATTCACTGTCATTTCATTCGGAACCATTTAAACGTTGGCAAGTCCTCTGCCTGAATGACTTTGGATTAGTCTGACATGTGTAGATGTCTGATCCGATTTCATGTCTGTTAGTGTGGCTAGAATTCTTCAGATCATTCCCACCTTGTTTTTCTCTTGCAGGATTAGGGCCAATAGCACCCCTGTCTGTGGTCATTATGTTCACAGAGCGCTGGCTGACCTGTAACAGAGTCCTACCATCCTCCTAATTGATATGTACGAAGTATTAGAGGCCCCCGTTATCCATGCTTATGGAAAATAAATGGATTGAGGAATGTTTATTCCATGCTTTGACTACGAAATCGGGCCATGAATGTGAGTTGGGCTAACTCAATCAATGAATTTAGTAAAGATGTATTTGAGAGGGTTTATTTAGGGGATTAAACTCACAGAGTTTTAGAAATGAAATGAAACGGGATGGGGAGGACACTCTAACAAATCCATCAGGAGGTTAGATCAACAACTTAATGTTGAAACCAATCATCCTGAATATATATTTGAACTTGGATATGCAGATGTGGTTCAGTCAGTCCCCGAGGGTCAGGAACACTCACCAAGGCTCAACAGCCCCTCTAGATGGCTAAATTACTCCGAAAGCCTGGGAATTTATCAAAACATGAATTTCAAAAAGGATCCTCGCCTCAAGGTAAAAAAAAAATTAAAAAAGAGGTGGCAATTTTCCTACATACAAATAAATGCATTCAAGGTTTATTAACTAGTTATTTCTTTGACATGCCATCAGCACAAGTCCTTTAATTTACATAGTGTGATAAATACCATCTGCCCCCTAAACGTTGAAATATCTCAAGGTAAGATCTCTGAGCAGTTTACGTAGCAACCAATCAATGGAACAGTCATGGACATCTCCAGGCCTGTTGGTCACTCTGAATATCTTGAAACATCAGAGGAATGGAAATCACGTAGCTCGACTCTCCAAAAAAACCTTGGCCAGATGGGCTTTTTTTTTTGTTTGTGACAGAAGGGTATTTACTAATACAATGGACATGAATCTTGTGTCTGATCACCTGATACTCTAGCTACATCGGGTCAGATGAAGGAATGTTACGACCCTCCAAGATGTTTACATTGTTATTTGTAGATGTCCCAGATAACTGGCACTCCTTTAGTTGTGATTTCTGTGTTTGGTGTGATTGTGTGCTCACGTTGATCTATTCCTGGAAGGATTCCAGACTCCAGATTAATGTTGATTGTGTCCATTTGTTTGCATAACTCATTGCAGTGCAGTTATAACAGGTATAAAACATCAGGCTATAATTTGAATACACAGCATGCCTTTCTCTCTGTCTGGATAGTGAGAGCAGGGGCCCCTGGGACATTCTGAGAGCATGCACAACGTCCCTTTAAAACTTAGGGAGTATTTTCTGGCCAAGACAAACAAATCACTAGCATATCTCTGTGCAATCTGTTCTGGAACAGCCTTCCTGTTCTGTTCTGTGAACACTAGCTCTGTGCAATCTGTTCTGGAACAGCCTTCCTGTTCTGTTCTGTGAACACTAGCTCTGTGCAATCTGTTCTGGAAAAGCCTTCCTGTTCTGTTCTGTGAAGGCTAGCTCTGTGCAGTCTGTTATGGATAATACTTCCTGTTCTGTTCTGTGAAGACTAGCTGTAAAGCCTTCCTGTTCTGTTCTGTTCTGTGAAGGCTAGCTCTGTGCAGTCTGTTATGGATAATACTTCCTGTTCTGTTCTGTTCTGTGAAGACTAGCTGTAAAGCCTTCCTGTTCTGTTCTGTTCTGTGAAGGCTAGCTCTGTGCAGTCTGTTATGGATAATACTTCCTGTTCTGTTCTGTTCTGTGAAGACTAGCTGTAAAGCCTTCCTGTTCTGTTCTGTTCTGTGAAGGCTAGCTCTGTGCAGTCTGTTATGGATAAGCATTGCCCGTTCTGTCGTGTGAAGGCTTGGCCAGTTCCAGTTTTATTGTAGAGAATCTGTTGTTCCACGGTCACACCAACATCATTCTAGTCAGAGGTCTGTTCCACCGTAACCCACAGAGAAGATGTATCAGTTAGCTTCGGGAAAGCATAAGGATGGCAGGAAACAGACAGGCTTCATACCGTAACCCACAGAGAAGATGTATCAGTTAGCTTCGGGAAAGGATAAGGATGGCAGGAAACAGACAGGCTTCATACCTATGGCCATCAGAACAAAGCTGATACAACACTCTCAATTGATTTTTCACTTCCAACATATGATACGTTCTTCATAAACCTCTCTGTTGATCTTCTATGTGGTTTTCTGGGTTTTTCAGGGTTTTATAAGGTTAAACCTTGACTCTACTTCCGTAACAAAATGCTTTCAAACTTTAACAAAAGGAGTTGGTTGTTTAGTTTAACTCCTGTGACATACACTTCTAGATACCAGCCAGGTTATTTCCCCGGCACAATGATATCTAATGGTGTGTAGATCCAGGAAATATAACAAGATTTGTTTACCTTGTTTACGTCCCCTCCACCTCCTCTCCCTCCTCCCCCTCCTCCCCTCCTCTCCTCTGGGCAGGGTACATTGGATCCCACTTTACTGACTGTAGACAAATCATGTTGTTGTCATGGCAAGACGACAGATAGGGTCTGATGGACGGTTCAGTACTATACCCATTAAATGGCAGGATTTGTTTACAGTATCAGTGCAGTTCGCTGGGCTGTGGGCAGTACATGCTGGGTCTGAGTTGAGGAAAACTGGTGGTGCTCAGCTCAGCCGTGGTGGGGGGAAGAGATGATTTGTGTTAGCTGTGGTTTAGATTAGCTCAAGCACCCCATATTGGACGTGGTATTTCCCAAGGTGTTTCTACTGCAGGCTGAATACCAGATGTTATACCCATCAACTAGTACGGAAAGATGATCTGTGTTGTTCTTGTTTATGTCACTAGATCTGCAACTAAAAGATGAACAAAAAATACAGCAGAGAAAGTCTCTAGCTTGGATCGAAAACAAAAATCTCCTTCAACTCATTCATCACAAATTATGTTTTATCACAGCCTCTGCTCACGTCTACAAGTCATGGGACAAGGCATGAAGCCTGTGTTCACGTCTACATGTCATGGAACAAGGCCTGAAGCCTGTGTTCACGTCTACATGTCATGGAACAAGGCCTGAAGCCTGTGTTCACGTCTACATGTCATGGAACAAGGCCTGAAGCCTGTGTTCACGTCTACATGTCATGGAACAAGGCCTGAAGCCTGTGTTCACGTCTACATGTCATGGAACAAGGCCTGCATTATTGTTATGTGTCATTACACAATGGAAGTGTTTTGGTGTGATTGTGTGAAGCTGTAAAGCACCCATGCTAGATCAGTAACGTTCAGATCAATGTTGAGGCATCTTAGTTAAACTGCATGCCAAGACGTGATGGCATCCAGCGGGTGGTAGGCAGCCCCCCAAACGCAGGACGGTGGCGTGGCGGTAGGCAGCCCCCCGAACGCAGGGCGGTGGCGTGGCGGTAGGCAGCCCCCCTAACGCAGGACGGTGGCGTGGCGGTAGGCAGCCCCCCTAACGCAGGGCGGTGGCGAGGTGGTAGGCAGCCCCCCGAACGCAGGGCGGTGGTGTGGTGGTAGGCAGCCCCCCTAACGCAGGGCGGTGGCGAGGTGGTAGGCAGCCCCCCTAATGCAGGGCGGTGGCGTGGCGGTAGGCAGCCCCCCTAACGCAGGACGTTGGCGTGGCGGTAGGCAGCCCCCCGAACGCAGGGCGGGGCGAGGTGGTAGGCAGCCCCCCTAACGCAGGGCGGTGGCGAGGTGGTAGGCAGCCCCCCTAACGCAGGGCGGTGGTGGTAGGCAGTCCCCTTAACGCAGGGCGGTGGCGTGGTGGTAGGCAGCCCCCCTAACGCAGGGCGGTGGCGTGGTGGTAGGCAGCCCCCCGAACGCAGGGCGGTGGCGAGGTGGTAGGCAGCCCCCCTAACGCAGGGCGGTGGCGAGGTGGTAGGCAGCCCCCCTAACGCAGGGCGGTGGTGGTAGGCAGTCCCCTTAACGCAGGGCGGTGGCGTGGTGGTAGGCAGCCCCCCTAACGCAGGGCGGTGGCGTGGTGGTAGGCAGCCCCCCTAACGCAGGATGGTGGCGTGGTGGTAGGCAGCCCTCCTAACGCAGGGCTGTGGCGTGGTGGTAGGCAGCCCTCCTAACGCAGAGCGGTGGTGTGGTGGTAGGCAGCCCCCCTAACGCAGGGCTGTGGCGTGGTGGTAGGCAGCCCTCCTGACGCAGGGCGGTGGTGTGGTGGTAGGCAGCCCCCCTAACGCAGGGCTGTGGCGTGGTGGTAGGCAGCCCTCCTAACGCAGGGCGGTGGTGTAGTGGTAGGCAGCCCCCCTAACGCAGGGCTGTGGCGTGGTGGTAGGCAGCCCTCCTGACGCAGGGCGGTGGCGTAGTGGTAGGCAGCCCTCCTAACGCAGAGCGGTGGCGAGGGGGTAGGCAGCCCCCCGAACGCAGGGTGGTGGCGAGGCGGTAGGCAGCCCCCCTAACGCAGGGTGATGGCGTGGCGGTAGGCAGCCCCCCGAACGCAGAGCGGAGGAGTGGCGGTAGGCAGCCCCCCTAACGCAGGGCGGCGGAGTGGTGGAGTGGAGTGGCGTGGCATGTAGAGCGAGACAGCGTCAGATGGAGAGGCCCGTATCTGGCAGACGACTAGTCCCCCGGGAGCCGCTGCAGCTGACGATCTGTAAGATGTGTCTGCTAATTATAAAAAGTAAAAAAAAAAAAAAAAATCCTAATGACTTTGAAGATGGGAAGCTTTGGAAACTCTCAACAGGAGTCGCTCTGTAACCTTTCCCCCTGTCAAGATGGAGGGTCCCCCCCCCCCACCCTCAATGGTTCCCCTTCTCATTGGCGAGCCCATCTCAAATGTGCATAGACTCATAATACTAGAGTCAGGAAGAGGTGCCGGTCACGCAGAGTTCAAAATGTGTATTTTTTTTAAATATTTTTTATGTGTGTAATTTCATTTCATATAATTGTATTAGTGTTCACTCAAATTACACAGTACACACAGTGGCATTGATAGAGTTGACGTTTAAAGAACATGAAACTAATGAGCCAGACAGGAAAATATGGAGGTGATCAATGCATTAATTCATAACATTTATACAACTGAAACTATGACCCCCCCCACCCCCCCCCCCCCCCCCCCACCCCCTCTCCATTTCTCCCCTATGTCAATATATTGAAACCATCTGTATGTAATGAATAAGTCTATTAAAGGAAACAAATAAAACATGTCTGTTGAAACCTCACTGAGAAGGAACGCTGGTTCTGAATAGCCGACATATCTGGCTTTAAATTGACGTGGACAACCCCCCCCCCCCCCCCCCCCAGCAGTCTTGGTTCGTTAACGGTTACTGAATATCGCATCGTACCACGTCATTAACAATGCCACAATTATACAATGCAAAAACAAAATGTGTCAAACAGCTTCAAGCCTATTATAGTCAAACTATATATTAAAACTATCATCCTCAAAACATCCCTTTATTATGTACCAAACAGCAACAGTGTATGGGGTCACTAAAACCCTTTATGTACCAAACATCAACAGTATATGGGGTCACTAAAACCATTTATGTACCAAACAGCAACAGTATATGGGGTCACTAAAACTCTTTATGTTCAACAGCAACAGTATATGGGGTCACTAAAACTCTTTATGTTCCAAACAGCAACAGTATATGGGGTCACTAAAACCCTTTATGTTCCAAACAGCAACAGTATATGGGGTCACTAAAACCCTTTATGTACCAAACAGCAACAGTACATGGGGTCACTAAAACCCTTTATGTACCAAACAGCAACAGTATATGGGGTCACTAAAACCCTTTATGTACCAAACTGCAACAGTATATGGGGTCACTAAAACCCTTTATGTACCAAACAGCAACAGTATATGGGGTCACTAAAACCCTTTATGTACCAAACAGCAACAGTATATGGGGTCACTAAAACCCTTTATGTACCAAACAGCAACAGTATATGGGGTCACTAAAACCCTTTATGTACCAAACAGCAACAGTATATGGGGTCACTAAAACCCTTTATGTACCAAACTGCAACAGTATATGGGGTCACTAAAACCCTTTATGTACCAAACTGCAACAGTATATGGGGTCACTAAAACCCTTTATGTACCAAACTGCAACAGTATATGGGGTCACTAAAACCCTTTATGTACCAAACAGCAACAGTGTATGGGGTCACTAAAACCCTTTATGTACCAAACAGCAACAGTATATGGGTTCACTAAAACCCTTTATGTACCAAACAGCAACAGTACATGGGGTCACTAAAACCCTTTATGTTCAACAGCAACAGTATATGGGGTCACTAAAACCCTTTATGTACCAAACTGCAACAGTATATGGGGTCACTAAAACCCTTTATGTTCCAAACAGCAACAGTATATGGGGTCACTAAAACCCTTTATGTACCAAACTGCAACAGTATATGGGGTCACTAAAACCCTTTATGTTCCAAACAGCAACAGTATATGGGGTCACTAAAACCCTTTATGTACCAAACAGCAACAGTATATGGGGTCACTAAAACCCTTTATGTTCCAAACAGCAACAGTATATGGGGTCACTAAAACCCTTTATGTTCCAAACAGCAACAGTATATGTGCTTAAAGTGGAGCAGAGCAAATTTCACGTTTTCTCTCCATTTAATTCGTCCCACGAGGACTTTAGCAGGTTGCATGCGTCAGTAAAGTCAGCACAGATCTGTGTTGAGCTGAAAAACCTTCTGGAAATATCATCAGTGTGCCTTGTACAAGGACGTGGCTGTCAATCATCTTGATGAATGGTGATTTCATTGAAGATTTAAACATCTCGTTTTGTATTTGATAAGAGACATGATGTTTAAATTCCGGGCCACGAAAATATATGTAGAATACTGTGACTCAAAGATTCCTTTATCAGTCCTGAATCTGACATTTAGTCCTGTATCTGTCTGACATATAGTCCTGTATCTGACATATAGTCCTGTATCTGACATTTAGTCCTGTATCTGACATGTAGTCCTGTATCTGACATTTAGTCCTGTATCTGTCTGAATATAGTCCTGTATCTGCCTGACATATAGTCCTGTATCTGACATTTAGTCCTGTATCTGTCTGAATATAGTCCTGTATCTGTCTGACATATAGTCCTGTATCTGACATATAGTCCTGTATCTGACATTTAGTCCTGTATCTGACATATAGTCCTGTATCTGACATTTAGTCCTGTATCTGACATATAGTCCTGTATCTGACATATAGTCCTGTATCTGACATTTAGTCCTGTATCTGTCTGACATATAGTCCTGTATCTGACATATAGTCCTGTATCTGACATATAGTCCTGTATCTGACATTTAGTCCTGTATCTGACATTTAGTCCTGTATCTGACATTTAGTCCTGTATCTGACATTTAGTCCTGTATCTGTCTGACATATAGTCCTGTATCTGCCTGACATATAGTCCTGTATCTGACATACAGTCCTGAATCTGTCTGACATATAGTCCTGTATCTGACATATAGTCCTGTATCTGACATTTAGTCCTGTATCTGACATATAGTCCTGTATCTGACATTTAGTCCTGTATCTGACATATAGTCCTGTATCTGACATTTAGTCCTGAATCTGTCTGACATATAGTCCTGTATCTGACATTTAGTCCTGTATCTGACATTTAGTCCTGTATCTGACATATAGTCCTGTACCTGACATATAGTCCTGTATCTGACATTTTATGAGGCAGACCAGACCTTCAGTCTGTCTGTGTGCTAGTCATTGTATGAGGCAGACCAGACGTGCGGTCTGTCAGTATGCTAGTCATTGTATGAGTCAGACCAGACGTTCAGTCTGTCTGCATGCTAGTCATTGTATGAGCCAGACCAGACCTTCAGTCTGTCTGTATGCTAGTCATTGTATGAGGCAGACCAGATGTGCGGTCTGTCTGAATGCTAGTCATTGTATGAGGCAGACCAGACATGCAGTCTGTCTCTATTCTAGTAATTGTATGAGGCAGACCAGACGTTCGGTCTGTCTGTATGCTAGTCATTGTATGAGGCAGACAAGACGTGCAGTCTGTCTGTATGCTAGTCATTGTATGAGGCAGACCAGACGTGCGGTCTGTCTGTTTGCTAGTCATTGTATGAGGCAGACCAGACGTTCAGTCTGTCTGTATGCTAGTCATTGTATGAGGCAGACCAGACGTTTGGTCTCTCTGTATGCTAGTAAATGTATGAGGCAGACCAGACGTTCAGTCTGTCTGTATGCTAGTCATTGTATGAGGCAGACCAGATGTGCGATCTGTCTGTATGCTAGTCATTGTATGAGGCAGACCAGATGTGCGATCTGTCTGTATGCTAGTCATTGTATGAGGCAGACCAGACGTTCAGTCTATCTGTATGCTAGTCATTGTATGTGCCAGACCAGACGTTTGGTCTCTCTGTATGCTAGTAATTGTATGAGGCAGACCAGACCTTCAGTCTGTCTATGCTAGTCATTGTATGAGGCAAACCAGACGTTCAGTCTGTCTGTATACTAGTCATTGTATGAGGCAGACCAGACGTTTGGTCTCTCTGTATGCTAGTAAATGTATGAGGCAGACCAGACGTTCAGTCTGTCTATATGCTAGTCATTGTATGAGGCAGACCAGATGTGCGATCTGTCTGTATGCTAGTCATTGTATGAGGCAGACCAGACGTTCAGTCTGTCTGTATGCTAGTCTTTGTATGAGGCAGACCAGACATTCAGTCTGTCTGTATGCTAGTCATTGTATGAGGCAGACCAGACGTGTGGTCTGTCTGTATGCTAGTCATTGTATGAGGCAGACCAGAACTTCAGTCTGTCTGTATGCTAGTCATTGTATGAGGCAGACCAGATGTGCAGTCTGTGTGAGTGCAGGTGTACATTCCATCACTCCCCAGGCCCCGTGTTTCCCCAGAGACCACAGCTACTCCCCACAGTGCTGCACGTATAATTGTTCACAATCTACCCTGAAATGGCACTAATCTGGAGCAATCCGCACACAGCCACTTTGTCAGAGGAGATATGGATTGACTGGGCAACAGACACTTCCCAAACAGGAAGGGAAACATTCTCAGAAACACTGTGATGGTTGTAAGAACAATACTAAAATATTATATCTGTGGAATTTGAAAATACTGTGAAATATTGGGCCAAATTTTAAATACTGGGAAAAGGCTTACACAAATGTGTTATTTACACCAATGGATTAATGCTTTAGTCTTCGCATTGGGCTATGTACACCCAATGGATTAATGCTCTAGTCTTCTCATTGGGTTATGTACACCCAATGGATTAATGCTCTAGTCTTCTCATTGGGTTATGTACACCCAATGGATTAATGCTCTAGTCTTCTCATTGGGTTATTTACACCAATGGATTAATGCTCTAGTCTTCTCATTGGGTTATGTACACCCAATGGATTAATGCTCTAGTCTTCTCATTGGGTTATTTACACCCAATGGATTAATGCTCTAGTCTTCTCATTGGGTTATTTACACCAATGGATTAATGCTCTAGTCTTCTCATTGGGTTATTTACACCCAATGGATTAATGCTCTAGTCTTCTCATTGGGTTATGTACACCCAATGGATTAATGCTCTAGTCTTCTCATTGGGTTATGTACACCCAATGGATTAATGCATTAGTCTTCTCATTGGGTTATGTACACCCAATGGATTAATGCATTAGTCTTCTCATTGGGTTATTCAAACCCAATGGATTAATGCTCTAGTCTTCTCATTGGGTTATGTACACCCAATGGATTAATGCTCTAGTCTTCTCATTGGGTTATGTACACCCAATGGATTAATGCTCTAGTCTTCTCATTGGGTTATTTACACCGATGGATTAATGCTCTAGTCTTCTCATTGGGTTATGTACACCCAATGGATTAATGCTCTAGTCTTCTCATTGGGTTATGTACACCCAATGGATTAATGCATTAGTCTTCTCATTGGGTTATTTACACCCAATGGATTAATGCTCTAGTCTTCTCATTGGGTTATGTACACCCAATGGATTAATGCTCTAGTCTTCTCATTGGGTTATGTACACCCAATGGATTAATGCTCTAGTCTTCTCATTGGGTTATTTACACCAATGGATTAATGCTCTAGTCTTCTCATTGGGTTATGTACACCCAATGGATTAATGCTCTAGTCTTCTCATTGGGTTATTTACACCAATGGATTAATGCTCTAGTCTTCTCATTGGGTTATGCACACCCAATGGATTAATGCTCTAGTCTTCTCATTGGGTTATTTACACCCAATTGATTAATGCTCTAGTCTTCTCATTGGGTTATTTACACCAATGGATTAATGCTCTAGTCTTCTCATTGGGTTATTTACACCCAATGGATTAATGCTCTAGTCTTCTCATTGGGTTATTTACACCCATGGATTAATGCTTTAGTCTTCTCATTGGGTTTTTTTTTTTTAATTTTTTTTTTATTTCACCTTTATTTAACCAGGTAGGCTAGTTGAGAACAAGTTCTCATTTGCAACTGCGACCTGGCCAAGATAAGGCATAGCAGTGTGAACAGACAACACAGAGTTACACATGGAGTAAACAATTAACAAGTCAATAACACAGTAGAAAAAAGGGGAGTCTATATATACATTGTGTGCAAAAGGCATGAGAAGGTAGGCAAATAATTACAATTATGCAGATTAACACTGGAGTGATAAATGATCAGATGGTTATGTAAAGGTAGAGATAGAGATATTGGTGTGCAAAAGAGCAGAAAAATAAATAAATAAAAACAGTATGGGGATGAGGTAGGTGAAAATGGGTGGGCTATTTACCAATAGACTATGTACAGCTGCAGCGATCGGTTAGCTGCTCAGATAGCAGATGTTTGAAGTTGGTGAGGGAGATAAAGGTCTCCAACTTCAGCGATTTTTGCAATTCGTTCCAATCACAGGCAGCAGAGAACTGGAACGAAAGGCGGCCAAATGAGGTGTTGGCTTTAGGGATGATCAGTGAGATACACCTGCTGGAGCGCGTGCTACGGATGGGTGTTGCCATCGTAACCAGTGAACTGAGATAAGGCGGAGCTTTACCTAGCATGGACTTGTAGATGACCTGGAGCCAGTGGGTCTGGCGACGAATATGTAGCGAGGGCCAGCCGACTAGAGCATACAAGTCGCAGTGGTGGGTGGTATAAGGTGCTTTAGTGACAAAACGGATGGCACTGTGATAAACTGCATCCAGTTTGCTGAGTAGAGTGTTGGAAGCAATTTTGTAGATGACATCGCCGAAGTCGAGGATCGGTAGGATAGTCAGTTTTACTAGGGTAAGTTTGGCGGCGTGAGTGAAGGAGGCTTTGTTGCGGAATAGAAAGCCGACTCTTGATTTGATTTTCGATTGGAGATGTTTGATATGGGTCTGGAAGGAGAGTTTAGAGTCTAGCCAGACACCTAGGTACTTATAGATGTCCACATATTCAAGGTCGGAACCATCCAGGGTGGTGATGCTGGTCAGGCGTGCGGGTGCAGGCAGCGAACGGTTGAAAAGCATGCATTTGGTTTTACTAGCGTTTAAGAGCAGTTGGAGGCCACGGAAGGAGTGCTGTATGGCATTGAAGCTCGTTTGGAGGTTAGATAGCACAGTGTCCAAGGACGGGCCGGAAGTATATAGAATGGTGTCGTCTGCGTAGAGGTGGATCAGGGAATCGCCCGCAGCATGAGTAACATCATTGATATATACAGAGAAAAGAGTCGGCCCGAGAATTGAACCCTGTGGCACCCCCATAGAGACTGCCAGAGGACCGGACAGCATGCCCTCCGATTTGACACACTGAACTCTGTCTGCAAAGTAATTGGTGAACCAGGCAAGGCAGTCATCCGAAAAACCGAGGCTACTGAGTCTGCCGATAAGAATACGGTGATTGACAGAGTCGAAAGCCTTGGCAAGGTCTATGAAGACGGCTGCACAGTACTGTCTTTTATCGATGGCGGTTATGATATCGTTTAGTACCTTGAGCGTGGCTGAGGTACACCCGTGACCGGCTCGGAAACCAGATTGCACAGCGGAGAAGGTACGGTGGGATTCAAGATGGTCAGTGATCTGTTTGTTGACTTGGCTTTCGAAGACCTTAGATAGGCAGGGCAGGATGGATATTGGTCTGTAACAGTTTGGGTCCAGGGTGTCGCCCCCTTTGAAGAGGGGGATGACTGCGGCAGCTTTCCAATCCTTGGGGATCTCAGACGATATGAAAGAGAGGTTGAACAGGCTGGTAATAGGGGTTGCGACAATGGCGGCGGATAGTTTCAGGAATAGAGGGTCCAGATTGTCAAGCCCAGCTGATTTGTACGGGTCCAGGTTTTGCAGCTCTTTCAGAACATCTGCTATCTGGATTTGGGTAAAGGAGAACCTGGAGAGGCTTGGGCGAGTAGCTGCGGGGGGGGGGGGGCTGTTGGACGAGGTTGGAGTAGCCAGGCGGAAGGCATGGCCAGCCGTTGAGAAATGCTTGTTGAAGTTTTCGATAATCATGGATTTATCGGTGGTGACCGTGTTACCTAGCCTCAGTGCAGTGGGCAGCTGGGAGGAGGTGCTCTTGTTCTCCATGGACTTCACAGTGTCCCAGAACTTTTTGGAGTTGGAGCTACAGGATGCAAACTTCTGCCTGAAGAAGTTGGCTTTAGCTTTCCTGACTGACTGTGTGTATTGGTTCCTGACTTCCCTGAACAGTTGCATATCGCGGGGACTGTTCGATGTTAGTGCAGTCCGCCACAGGATGTTTTTGTGCTGGTCGAGGGCAGTCAGGTCTGGAGTGAACCAGGGGCTATATCTGTTCTTAGTTCTGCATTTTTTGAACGGAGCATGCTTATCTAAAATGGTGAGGAAGTTACTTTTAAAGAAAGACCAGGCATCCTCAACTGACGGGATGAGGTCAATGTCCTTCCAGGATACCCGGGCCAGGTCGATTAGAAAGGCCTGCTCACAGAAGTGTTTTAGGGAGCGTTTGACAGTGATGAGGGGTGGTCGTTTGACTGCGGCTCCATAGCGGATACAGGCAATGAGGCAGTGATCGCTGAGATCCTGGTTGAAGACAGCGGAGGTGTATTTGGAGGGCCAGTTGGTCAGGATGACGTCAATGAGGGTGCCCTTGTTTACAGAGTTAGGGTTGTACCTGGTGGGTTCCTTGATGATTTGAGTGAGATTGAGGGCATCTAGCTTAGATTGTAGGACTGCCGGGGTGTTAAGCATATCCCAGTTTAGGTCACCTAACAGAACAAACTCTGAAGCTAGATGGGGGGCGATCAATTCACAAATGGTGTCCAGGGCACAGCTGGGAGCTGAGGGGGGTCGGTAGCAGGCGGCAACAGTGAGAGACTTATTTCTGGAGAGAGTAATTTTCAAAATTAGTAGTTCGAACTGTTTGGGTATGGACCTGGAAAGTATGACATTACTTTGCAGGCTATCTCTGAAGTAGACTGCAACTCCTCCTCCTTTGGCAGTTCTATCTTGACGGAAGATGTTATAGTTGGGTATGGAAATCTCAGAATTTTTGGTGGCCTTCCTGAGCCAGGATTCAGACACGGCAAGGACATCAGGGTTAGCAGAGTGTGCTAGAGCAGTGAGTAAGACAAACTTAGGGAGGAGGCTTCTGATGTTGACATGCATGAAACCAAGGCTTTTTCGATCACAGAAGTCAACAAATGAGGGTGCCTGGGGACATGCAGGGCCTGGGTTTACCTCCACATCACCCGCGGAACAGAGAAGGAGTAGTATGAGGGTGCGGCTGAAGGCTATCAAAACTGGTCGCCTAGGGCGTTGGGGACAGAGAATAAGAGGAGCAGGTTTCTGGGCATGGTAGAATATATTCAGGGCATAATGCGCAAACAGGGGTATGGTGGGGTGCGGGTACAGCGGAGGTAAGCCCAGGCACTGGGTGATGATGAGAGAGGTTGTATCTCTGGACATGCTGGTTGTAATGGGTGAGGTCACCGCATGTGTGGGGGGTGGGACAAAGGAGGTAACAGGGGTATAAAGAGTGGAACTAGGGGCTCCATTGTAAACTAAAACAATGATAACTAACCTGCACAACAGTATACAAGGCATATTGACATTTGAGAAAGACATACAGCGAGGCATACAGTAATCACAGGTGTTGAATTGGGAGAGCTAGCTAAAACAGTAGGTGAGACAACAGCTAATCAGCTAGCACAACAACAGCAGGTAGAATGGCGATTGATTAGGCAGAGAGGGTCGGGTTAACTACACACAGAGCCTAAGTGCGGCTGGGGCCGACAGATAAAACATAAACAAGCAGAATGAATTACCGTGATTAATGGACAGTCCAGCATGCATCAGCTATGTAGCCAAGTGATCAGTGTCCAAGGGGCAGCGGTGGATGGGGCAGGGAAGCTGGACTGGCGAGTGTTATCCAGGTTAGAAAACTAACAATGACCAAATAGCTTGTAGCCAGTTAGCTGGTTAGCTTCTGGAGGTTCTTGAGTGTGTTCTAAAAATGTAAAGATAATAGCGGTTCCGTATCACATTGGGTGAGGCAGGTTACCGGAAGGTATAAACAAATTAAAAATCGAAAAGGGATAGAAAGTAAATATGGGTTCAGTGAGTGTTTGGGACGCGGCGATTCAGACGGTTAGCAGGCCTGTGCTAACAAGCTAACAGTTAGTAGACGGTGCTAAACACGGTAGCAGTTAGCGGACCGGGCTAAACAAGCTAGCAGTTAGCAGGCCGAATTTGCAAGCAAGGAGATAGCAAGGGCTAGAGAGTTAGCCTTTGGGGACGTCGCGATGGGGGTATCTGTTTATTCCTCTTCATGCAGTGACATCGATGGACCGGTCGTGGGTCTGGATATTGTAGCCCAGGAGCTCAAAATGTTCCGTTTGCGATGGGAATCCGGGGATGAAAAATAAAATAAAATAATAAATAGGTCCGTTATGCTCTGGTTAGAGTCGCGTTGTTCGAACTGGCGAGAGCTTTCCGAGCTAAAGGTTAGCTGATGACCGGTTAGCTGAAGACCGCTAGCAATGTTTTGCTGAAGCCGGTAGTTCGTTGGCTAGCTTCAGTTGAGGGGTTCCAAGGTCCGAAGTAAATATAAATACTTTAGGAAAAATAGCTACGTTGGGTGAGGCGGGTTGCAGGAGAGTATTTAGAAGAAGTTGAGGTTCAGCAAAAAGTTTTAAAGATATGTGAAAAAAAAAAACGAAAACAAACGATATATACAAGGGACACAACACGACAATACGTCCTACTGCTACGCCATCTTGGTTCCCTATTGGGTTATTTACACCCAATGGATTAATGCTCTAGTCTTCTCATTGGGTTATGTACACCCAATGGATTAATGCTCTAGTCTTCTCATTGGGTTATTTACACTAATGGATTACTGGTCTAGTCTTCTCATTGGGTTATTTACACCCATGGATTACTGGTCTAGTCTTCTCATTGGGTTATTTACACCCATGGATTAATGCTTTAGTCTCCTCAGTGACTAACACTATAATGGTTCTGGTTGTGCACCAATCCTTTCTACACCATAATGGGTGAGTAAAACCCGTTGACAACAAGAGACCAACACTCCACCCTTCAGCCCTCTGGCCTCAATCTGGCAATCAATCCCCAAACTCCCATCTACCCCAGTCTATCTCTCACACTCTAACACTCTGACTGAGAGGAAATTATTTCTGAAACTGAGACACGTCCTTTTCACCAGGACATCCTGAATCAATTACATCCAAGTCTGAACTTGATGCTTGACAAAAACAACACACACACACACACACACACACACAGGCACGGACACAGAGAAAGGCAAAACACACATACACGGACTTACACACAGACGCACACACTCACATACACACACACACACACACACACACACACACACACACACACACACACACACACACACACACACACACACACACACACACACACACACATAATGGCGCCGGAGGGGATCGCTGCCATTTTACTGGCTTCTAACCAACTGTTCTATTTTGTTAGTTTTTCACATTGTTTATAACTCATTATGCACATAATGTTACTGCTACCGTCTCGAAAAGAGTTTCTGGACATCACAACAGCGGTTACTCACCTCGAACTGGACTAATATTCTTTCTTTAATGAGTCCGACGGCGAAGGATATACTGCTTTGTAAAGACAAGGCCCAAAATCCCCGTCATCCCCGTGTGAATTTATCCTGTCTCCTTCCTCTCCTCTCTTCTCTCTCTCCTCTCCTCTCTCCTCTCTCCTCTCCTTTGTCCTTCCTCTCTCCTCTCTCCTTTCTCCTTCCTCTTCTCTCTCCTTCCTCTCCACTCTCCTTCCTCTTATCTTCTCTCCTTTCCTCTCTCCTCTCTCCTTCCTCTCTCCTTCCTCTCCTTTCTCCTTTCTCTTCTCTCTTCTTCCCCTCCTCTTTCCTTCCTTTCCTCTCTTCTGTGTCCTCCTCCACTCTCCTTCCCTCCATTATCCTCTGCTTCCTCTCCTCTCTTATGTGTCCTGCCCCTCCACTCCCCTCCCTCCCTTCTCCTTCCTCTCCTCTCTCCTTCCTCTCCTCTCTCCTTCCTTCCTCTCCTTCCCCTCCACTCCCCTCCCTCCCTTCTCCTTCCTCTACTCTCTCGTTCCTCTCCTCTCTTTTTCCTTCCTCTCCTTCCTCTCCTTCCTCTCCTTTCTCCTTCCTCTCTCCTCTCCTCTCTCCTCTCTCCTTCCTCTCTCCTCTCTCCTTCATCTCCTCTTTCCTTCCTCTCCTCTCTTATGTGTCCTTCCCCTCCACTCTCCTTCCCTCCCTTCTCCTTCCTCTCCTTCCTCTCCTTTCTCCTTCCTCTCTTCTTTCCTTCCTCTGCTGTCTCCTTCCTCTTCTCTCTCCTCTTCTTCCTCTCCTCTTTCCTTCCTCTGCTGTCTCCTTCCTCTTCTCTCTCCTCTTCTTCCTCTCCTCTTTCCTTCCTCTCCTCTCTTCTCTCTCTGTCCTCTCCTCTCTCCTCTCTCCTTCCTCTTCTCTCTCTCCTCTCCTCTCTCCTCTCTCCTCTCCTTTGTCCTTCCTCTCTCCTCTCTCCTTTCTCCTTCCTCTTCTCTCTCCTTCCTCTCCACTCTCCTTCCTCTTATCTTCTCTCCTTTCCTCTCTCCTCTCTCCTTCCTCTCTCCTTCCTCTCCTTTCTCCTTTCTCTTCTCTCTTCTTCCCCTCCTCTTTCCTTCCTTTCCTCTCTTCTGTGTCCTCCTCCACTCTCCTTCCCTCCATTATCCTCTGCTTCCTCTCCTCTCTTATGTGTCCTGCCCCTCCACTCCCCTCCCTCCCTTCTCCTTCCTCTCCTCTCTCCTTCCTCTCCTCTCTCCTTCCTTCCTCTCCTTCCCCTCCACTCCCCTCCCTCCCTTCTCCTTCATCTACTCTCTCGTTCCTCTCCTCTCTTTTTCCTTCCTCTCCGTCCTCTCCT
>NC_143044.1:58545000-58555000 GCF_057628025.1 Oncorhynchus mykiss | reverse complement strand
ACATCAGAACCAGGGTTAATCCCTGCTGGACATCAGAACCAGGGTTAATCCCTGCTGGACATCAGAACCAGGGTTAATCCCTGTTGGACATCAGAACCAGGGTTAATCCCTGTTGGACATCAGAACCAGAGTTAATCCCTGTTGGACATCAGAACCAGGGTTAATCCCTGCTGGACATCAGAACCAGGGTTAATCCCTGCTGCACATCAGAACCAGGGTTAATCCCTGTTGGACATCAGAACCAGGGTTAATCCCTGCTGGACATCAGAACCAGGGTTAATCCCTGCTGGACATCAGAACCAGGGTTAATCCCTGCTGGACAACAGAACCAGAGTTAATCCCTGTTGGACATCAGAACCAGGGTTAATCCCTGCTGGACAACAGAACCAGAGTTAATCCCTGCTGGACAACAGAACCAGAGTTAATCCCTGCTGGACAACAGAACCAGAGTTAATCCCTGCTGGACATCAGAACCAGGGTTAATCCCTGCTGGACAACAGAACCAGAGTTAATCCCTGCTGGACAACAGAACCAGAGTTAATCCCTGCTGGACAACAGAACCAGAGTTAATCCCTGCTGGACAACAGAACCAGAGTTAATCCCTGCTGGACATCAGAACCAGGGTTAATCCCTGCTGGACAACAGAACCAGAGTTAATCCCTGCTGGACATCAGAACCAGGGTTAATCCCTGTTGGACATCAGAACCAGAGTTAATCCCTGCTGGACATCAGAACCAGAGTTAATCCCTGTTGTGTGTGTGTGTGCGTGTGTGTGTGTGTGTGTGTCTGTGTGTGTGTGTGTGTGTGTGTGTGTGTGTGTGTGTGTGTCTGTGTCTGTGTGTGTGGCTGTGTGTGTGTTTGTGTGGTCGTGCGTGTGTGTGTGTTCGTGCGTGCGTGTGTGTTTAAGGACAACACTGATGTGGTTAAGATAGCTCATCAGCCGTCATTAAGACTAGAATGGCGAAGCTAAAAGGTAGATAGACTCAGTTATCCAGCCGTGACAGCATCGTTACGACTCATCTTGTCTCAGCCACATTACAGAGTCTTCGGCTCCGGCAAATAGCAAGTAAGGGCTCTAACCTGACACGACACAATTATATATACCCCTCCGATCTCCAATGCATTTTATCAGGCTGTTTAAAGTCCACAATGGCTCCTGTTTAAGCCCTCTTGATCTGGGAGGAAGAGAAAGTTGAATATTTAATGTGTAGGTGGCTTTGATAGCAGTGGAACCTGCCTAATCACAAGCACATGTCCCAACTCTTCTTCTATGGAAGGTAGTCTAAGCATTTTGGGGTGACGTGGAGAACACTGAAACTTTATTCATTAGTGCTTTTGACATCCTTTAGGTACACATGTGGAATGTGAATGGCGTGTGACAACCAAACACACACTCCGTGAGAACTTTAAGTGATGTATCACTCTGCAGGGCATTCTGGGTACTTTATAGTCCATGAAATGGGAAAAGACGGGGAATTGGAAAAAAAAAAACAGACTGTAAGAAAAATCTAAATATTATTTTGTGTCGTGTGTGTGTGTGTGTGTGTGTGGGAAATGGGCGGGTTGATAAATAATGTAGGCTGTCTTTAAGCAGCCAGGTCCATTAGGACTAGTAGTTCTATCATTTATTCATTCATGTTGGGTGGGCACCACACTCGCCGTCTCCACTTACTTTCAAATGCATTCCTGTTTTCAGGCTCAGTCAAAACCCACTAATAATGCAACGAATTCACTGTAGACTAATGTTTTTAAACGCAACGGTAATATTATTACAACCTAAACGTTGAATATGGTTTGAATATTGTATGTTTTTGAAGGGTCTCGGCTATGAGCCTGTTGAGCCTGGTCATCCGTCTAACAGACGTCACATTATCCTGATGGAGCTGGAGTGGGCTGTCCAGGACAGAAGGAGACTGGTAATGTGGTGCTATCATGGGCTGATCCTAGACCTGTATGGTCCATGATTCCTGACACTGGTTAATGTGGTGTGGTGCTATCATGGGCTGATCCTAGACCTGTATGGTCCATGATTCCTGACACTGGTTAATGTGGTGTGGTGCTATCATGGGCTGATCCTAGACCTGTATGGTCCATGATTCCTGACACTGGTTAATGTGGTGTGGTGCTATCATGGGCTGATCCTAGACCTGTATGGTCCTGATTACTGACACTGGTTAATGTGGTGTGGCGCTATCATGGGCTGATCCTAGACCTGTATGGTCCTGTTTCCTGACACTGGTTAATGTGGTGTGGTGCTATCATGGGCTGATCCTAGACCTGTGTGGTCCTGATTACTGACACTGGTTAATGTGGTGTGGCGCTATCATGGGCTGATCCTAGACCTGTATGGTCCTGATTCCTGACACTGGTTAATGTGGTGTGGTGCTATCATGGGCTGATCCTAGACCTGTATGGTCCTGATTCCTGACAGTGGTTAATGTGGTGTGGTGCTATCATAGGCTGATCCTAGACCTGTATGGTCCTGATTCCTGACACTGGTTAATGTGGTGTGGTGCTATCATGGGCTGATCCTAGACCTGTATGGTCCTGATTCCTGACACTGGTTAATGTGGTGTGGTGATATCATGGGCTGATCCTAGACCTGTATGGTCCTGGGTGGTTCGAGCCCTGAATGCTTATTGGCTGACAGTCATTATATATTCAAGTAATAAGGCCCGAGGAGGTGTGGTATATGGCCAATATACCACGGCTAATAGCTGTTCTGAACACAACGCCTGGATACAACCCTTCGCCGTGGTATATTGGCCATATACCACAAACCCCCGAGGTGCCTTAATAAACTGGTTACCAACTTCATATAAATGTTTTGTCATATCCGTGCTATATGGTCTGATATACCATGGCTGTCAGCCAATCAGCATTCAGGGCTTGAACCAATCAGTTTATAACAGACCGTAAACCACGGTACGACAAAACAGTACATTTGTCCCGCTCTAATTACGTTGGTAACCAATTTATCATAGCAATAAGGCACCTCAGGTGTTTCTGGTATCTTGCCAATATGGCTAAGGGCTGTATCCAGGCACTCAGCATTGAGTCGTGCTTAAGAACAGCCTTTAGCTGTGGTATTTGTATTTATTATGGATCCCCGTTAGTTCCTGCCAAGGCAGCAGCTACTCTTCCTGGGGTTTATTATGGATCCCCATTAGTTCCTGTCAAGGCAGCAGCTACTCTTCCTGGGGTTTATTATGGATCCCCATTAGTTCCTGCCAAGGCAGCAGCTACTCTTCCTGGGGTTTATTATGGATCCCCATTAGTTCCTACCAAGGCAGCAGCTACTCTTCCTGGGGTTTATTATGGATCCCCATTAGTTCCTGCCAAGGCAGCAGCTACTCTTCCTGGGGTTTATTATGGATCCCCATTAGTTCCTGCCAAGGCAGCAGCTACTCTTCCTGGGGTTTATTATGGATCCCCATTAGTTCCTGCCAAGGCAGCAGCTACTCTTCCTGGGGTTTATTATGGATCCCCATAAGTTCCTGCCAAGGCAGCAGCTACTCTTCCTGGGGTTTATTATGGATCCCCATTAGTTCCTGCCAAGACAGCAGCTCCTCTTCCTGGAGTTTATTATGGATCCCCGTTAGTTCCTGCCAAGGCAGCAGCTACTCTTCCTGGGGTTTATTATGGATCCCCATTAGTTCCTGACAAGGCAGCAGCTACTCTTCCTGGTATTTATTATGGATCCCCATTTTTCCTGCCAAGACAGCAGCTACTCTTCCTGGGGTTTATTATGGATCCCCATTAGTTCCTGCCAAGGCAGCAGCTACTCTTCCTGGGGTTTATTATGGATCCCCATTAGTTCCTGCCAAGGCAGCAGCTACTCTTCCTGGGGTTTATTATGGATCCCCATTAGTTCCTGCCAAGGCAGCAGCTACTCTTCCTGGGGTTTATTATGGATCCCCATTAGTTCCTGCCAAGGCAGCAGCTACTCTTCCTGGGGTTTATTATGGATCCCCATTAGTTCCTGTCAAGGCAGCAGCTACTCTTCCTGGGGTTTATTATGGATCCCCATTAGTTCCTGGCAAGGCAGCAGCTACTCTTCCTGGGGTTTATTAAGGATCCCCATTAGTTCCTGCCAGGGCAGCAGCTACTCTTCCTGGGGTTTATTATGGATACCCATTAGTTCCTGCCGAGGCAGCAGCTACTCTTCCTGGGGTTTATTATGGATCCCCATTAGTTCCTGCCAAGGCAGCAGCTACTCTTCCTGGGGTTTATTAAGGATCCCCATTAGTTCCTGCCAGGGCAGCAGCTACTCTTCCTGGGGTTTATTATGGATACCCATTAGTTCCTGCCGAGGCAGCAGCTACTCTTCCTGGGGTTTATTAAGGATCCCCATTAGTTCCTGCCAAGGCAGCAGCTACTCTTCCTGGGGTTTATTATGGATCCCCATTAGTTCCTGTCAAGGCAGCAACTACTCTTCCTGGGGTTTATTATGGATCCCCATTAGTTCCTGGCAAGGCAGCAGCTACTCTTCCTGGGGTTTATTATGGATCCCCATTAGTTCCTGCCAAGGCAGCAGCTACTCTTCCTGGGGTTTATTAAGGATCCCCATTAGTTCCTGCCAGGGCAGCAGCTACTCTTCCTGGGGTTTATTATGGATCCCCATTAGTTCCTGTCAAGGCAGCAACTACTCTTCCTGTGGTTTATTATGGATCCCCATTAGTTCCTGGCAAGGCAGCAGCTACTCTTCCTGGGGTTTATTATGGATCCCCATTAGTTCCTGTCAAGGCAGCAGCTACTCTTCCTGGGGTCCAACAAAATTAAGGCAGTTATGTACAATAAAAATATGACATGATGTTACATTTCATAACACATATCACAACACATTAAGTGTGTTCCCTCAGCCCACTACTCTACTATCACATATCTACAACACATTAAGTGTGTTCCCTCAGCCCACTACTCTACTATCACATATCTTGTTACGTCCGTCATTGAATGAATGAGACCAAAGCTCAGCGTGGAAAGTGTTTGTGATATTTAATGCTGAAACACAGACAAAACAACAAAATATAAACAAACGTAAAGTTCTGTATGTGTGTGTGTGTGTGTGTGTGTGTGTGTGTGTGTGTGTGTGTGTGTGTGTGTGTGTGTGTGTTTGTGTGTGTGTGTGTGTGTGTGTGTGTGTGTGTGTGTGTGTGTGTGTGTGTGTCTGTGTGTGTGTGTGTGTGTGTGTGTGTGTGTGTGTGTGTGTGTGTGTGTGTGTGTGTGTGTGTGTGTGTGTGTGTGTGTGTGTGTGTGTGTGTGTGTGTGTGTGTGTGTGTGTGTGTGTGTGTGTGTGTGCCTTTGCCTGTGTGTGTTTGTCTCTTCACAGTCCCCACGGTTCCATAAGGTTTATTTTTATCTGTTTATTCAAATGTGATTCTAGAACATTCCATTGGCCATCCACTGCACCTCACCCCCCTCTGGCCTTAATGCTTAGTTATAGAACAAATGTTTAAAATACACCTTCAATATAGAGGTGTAGATTATACATGATTTCAACAAGACAATAACCTAAAGTGACTAGTATACTTTACAGAGTTTAACTGTAAAAACAGGAGTAATTATGGGAAAGAGAGAGAAAAAATAATAATACAGACCAATTCCAATTCATTATTAGTAAGTGAAATCCTTCTGGGCTTGACACAACCTTTCTCTCACCTAGAACATCCAGTATGGTACGTTTAGGCGCCACGGTCTGAGAACGAACTCCTCTCGGTATAAAAAGGTCAAGCAACTCATCCACAACAGTAATGGTATATGATAGGTTAAAGCATATGAGCATGTAATCTGCTGCTTGCCACTGACTACCTCTCTCCACCTATTCAAGCAGTGACCTATTCAACTTCTCCATAATGATGAGACATTAAAACTGAAGTAGAGGAAGGGGGCCAGCATCCAAAACAGTACCCTATTCCCTATTAGGTGCACTACTTTTGGAACTCAGCCCATCGTGAACAGGGTGCCATTCAGGACGCCAACCTATAAAGCCTACCTTGTAAAAACCAGACAGGGTTTAATAATAATGATACCCTCTAACAAACACTGGATGGCAGTCCATACAGTACAGAGAGAGTTTCTCTGTCTCTAGGATGGTTATAGACAGTAGAGAGGGGTTATCTGTCTCTAGGATGGTTATAGACAGTAGAGGGTTTCTCTGTCTCTAGGATGGTTATAGACAGTAGAGAGGGTTTCTCTGTCTCTAGGATGGTTATAGACAGTAGAGAGGGTTTCTCTGTCTCTAGGATGGTTATAGACAGTAGAGAGGGTTCCTCTGTCTCTGGGATGGTTATAGACAGTAGAGAGGGTTTCTCTGTCTCTAGGATGGTTATAGACAGTAGAGAGGGTTCCTCTGTCTCTGGGATGGTTATAGACAGTAGAGAGGGTTTCTCTGTCTCTAGGATGGTTATAGACAGTAGAGAGGGTTTCTCTGTCTCTGGGATGGTTATAGACAGTAGAGAGGGTTTCTCTGTCTCTAGGATGGTTATAGACAGTAGAGAGGGTTTCTCTGTCTCTATGATGGTTATAGACAGTAGAGAGGGTTTCTCTGTCTCTAGGATGGTTATAGACAGTAGAGAGGGTTTCTCTGTCTCTAGGATGGCTGTAGACAGCACAGAGAGGGGTTCTCTGTCTCTAGGATGGTTGTAGACAGTAGAGGGGGGTTCCCTGTCTTTAGGATGGTTGTAGACGTATGTTAATGCAGACTTCTGTTTTGCTGTTACATCGATTCAATAGAAAAACCTAATCCTTCTGCCTGATCTCGCCAGCTAGGCAGCTCTGTGCCTGTGTGTGTGTGTGTGTGTGTGTGCGTGTGTGTGTGTGTGCGTGCGTGCGTGCGTGCGTGTGTGTGTGTGACTCGATTCAAATCAACTCAAATCACTCTGTTAATTACTGAAGTTTCTATAGACGAGCCCTGCACTGTGAGATCTGATCTATCAACCTGACAAAGAGAAGCACATTAGAAGATCACTCCCAGATGTACCGAACTTCAACACGGTTATATTCTTCAGAACAGGGATGGGCAACGGGCCACCACCCTTCTGTAGGTCCGCTGATCCATTTTCAAAGACAAACTAAATAAATATATACAGTATCAGTCAAAAGTTTGGACACACTTACTCATTACAGGCTTTCTTTCTTAACTAGGCAAGTCAGTGAAGAACAAATTCTTATCTTCAATGACAGCCTAGGAACAGAGGGTTAACTGGTCTAGGAACAGTGGGTTAACTGGTCTAGGAACAGTGGGTTAACTGGTCTAGGAACAGTGGGTTAACTGGTCTAGGAACAGTGGGTTAACTGCCTGTTCAGGGGCAGAACGACAGATTTGTACCTTGTCAGCTCGGGGATTTGAACTTGGAACCTTTCGGTTACTATTCCAAAGCTCAAACCACGAGGCTAACCCGCCACCCCTAATATGTTCTACATTGCAGAATAATAGTGAAGATATCAGAACTATGGAATAACACATTGTGGGACACTGTGGAACACTTTCGACACCTTGTAGAGGCCCAGGCCCTGATGAATTGGTGCTGTTCTGAGGGCAAAAAGGGGTTCAACTCAATATCAGGAAGGTGTTCTTAATGGTTTTGTCGTACCATATTTAATTCAGCAGACACTTCACTCCAAAGTATTTTACAGACGTAGGTGAACTTATGGTTCGCCCCGGGAATTGTTGTAAGTGCCATGTTCTACCAACTGAGTCACACAGGACCACATTATACCTATTCTGATCCACAATATTACCATTCTGACCAATCAACAGCCAAACATGATGACCATTCTGACCAAACAACAACCAAACAAGAAGACCATTCTGACCAATCAACAACCAAACAAGATTACCATTCTGACCAATCAACAACCAAACAAGGTGACCATCCTGACCAATCTACAACCAATCAAGGTGACCATCCTGACCAATCAACAACCAAACAAGAAGACCATTCTGACCAATCAACAACCAAACAAGGTTACCATTCTGACCAATCAACAACCAAACCAGATGACCATTCTGACCAATCAACAACCAAACAAGATGACCATTCTGACCAATCGACAGTCTTGTCACCGGCAGCCAGATCCACCTGACAGGACAGGAGACCCCGGCAGAACCTCCTCATTAGCATAACGGACAAAAGGACCATCCTAGCGTGCAGAGAGGACTTCTTATTTTCTCTTCCCGCCACACTATCACGGCATCTCTAATGCGATGTGACACAACACATAATAGTCAATTCGATGTGGCATTTATCTAATAATGTTTAATTTTACTCCTCATTTAACATGATTTCTGACACGGTGATTACAAGCGTAGATGGTATTAATTCGAGCAAGATGTATGATGTGGAATTACATTTTTCCTGAATTTGATAGGATGACTTACGACGACTTATTCTAATCACGTTCTTAAGTGTGGAACTAGAAAACTAATAGCTTAATCATCTTTTAGATGACATCACCTTATGTTATGCATTATTTAGTCTTGGGGTATCAGAAGGAGTGTCATACCGCACTGCAGGCATAGAAGGGTTCGTGTCCCCAAACGGCACCCTATTCACTTGCTAGTGCACTACTTCCGACTAAGGCCTATACGGCTCTGGTCAACGGTAGTGCGCTAGGTAAGGAATGAGGGGCTGCTGTTTGGGACACAGGCCCCGAGGCTTTTACAGTCAGAGTTAACTGGCTTGAAATGCACCACGTTCGTCTCTCATTGACTTACATTGACTTCCACCCTCTGATACCAAACACAATGGCAGTAATAACAGCAACAGTAACAATGATATACGGAGACCAGCATGGGTAGCTGCCTCACAACATAACATCTTTATTACTGAAAACCACAGTCTAACTACAGCTGTAAATCACTATAATGTAGTTAGATAACACAGTCTAACTACAGCTGTAAATCACTATAATGTAGTTAGATACCACAGTCTAACTACAGCTGTAAATCACTATAGTGTAGTTAGATACCACAGTCTAACTACAGCTGTAAATCACTACACAGTAGTTAGATACCACAGTCTAACTACAGCTGTAAATCACTATAATGTAGTTAGATACCACAGTCTAACTACAGCTGTAAATCACTATAGTGTAGTTAGATACCACAGTCTAACTACAGCTGTAAATCACTACACAGTAGTTAGATACCACAGTCTAACTACAGCTGTAAATCACTACACAGTAGTTAGATACCACAGTCTAACTACAGCTGTAAATCACTATAATGTAGTTAGATACCACAGTCTAACTACAGCTGTAAATCATTACACAGTAGTTAGATTCCACAGTCTAACTACAGCTGTAAATCATTACACAGTAGTTAGATTCCACAGTCTAACTACAGCTGTAAATCATTATAGTGTAGTTAGATTCCACAGTCTAACTACAGCTGTAAATCACTATACTGTAGTTAGATTCCACAGTCTAACTACAGCTGTAAATCATTATAGTGTAGTTAGATACCACAGCCTAACTACAGCTGTAAATCACTATACTGTAGTTACATACCACAGTCTAACTACAGCTGTAAATCACTATGCTGTAGTTAGATACCACAATCTAACTACAGCTGTAAATCACTATAATGTAGTTAGATACCACAGTCTAACTACAGCTGTAAATCACTATACTGTAGTGAGATACCACAGTCTAACTACAGCTGTAAATCACTATACTGTAGCTAGATGTAAATAGAGGGAGGATCATTCTAACAGTGAACCAGAGTTGGTTCAGCAGTTGAGGACAGAGTGTGTTGGTTATCCTACAGGAAGACACACGTCCTTTACTGTCGAGGTCTCCACAGCCTCGCCTGTTATTCCAAACAATCACGTCATTGTGTTGAGGTTGATGTGTAACGGATATCATCCACCATTTCTGTCATGCCTCAAACACCAGCTGGAAACTACGAAGTTAAACATGTAGTATGTTTTACTATGCAGTAGCCTACGAGTAATTCCTCTCTAATAGTCATGACCAGGGCCACTCACGGACCGAA
>NC_143044.1:58342500-58345000 GCF_057628025.1 Oncorhynchus mykiss | reverse complement strand
AGACCGAGAGAGAGAGAGAGAGAGAGAGAGAGAGAGAGAGAGAGAGAGACAGAGAGAGAGACACAGAGAGAGAGAAGTCTGCATGTGATAGACTGTGCAGAGCGCAGGATGCTGTGTTGTGTCTTTACCTGGTTGTTGTGGGGCATCCCATACAGAGCCTCCACAAGGTCAGCTGCTCTCTTCAGCAACACCTCCTACAGGAAAGAACACATGAGACCAGAGTCAGACACACAACACAGGAAGGAAAACGAGAGACACACCAACGCAGAACGACCAAACAACCTCTCTGAGTCCGTCTTTTTATCCCAGGTCTTCCTTTGGAAAGAGGTCTTCTGACCTCAACTGGACTGTCAGGTTAGATAAATTAAATTAAATAATTAAATTAAATATAATTTTATATACTGAATAAAACAACGTAAACGTAACATGCAACAGTTTCAAAGATTTTACTGAGTTCCGGTTCATAGAAGGAAATCAGTCATTTCACGTAAATGGTTCTCAGGATCTCGTCACGTGTCTCTTTGGTGTATTCAAATTGCCATCGATAAACATGCTGTTGTGTTTGTTGTCCGTAGCTTATGCCTGCCCCGCACCATAACCCCACCGCCACCATGCAGCTCTCTGTTCACATCGCTGACATCAGCATTACCGCTCGCCCACATCACAGCCATACATGTAGTCCGCGGTTGGAGGCGGCTTATGGTAGAGAAATTAAACCTATGAACATGCTAATTGCACGCTCCCTCAAAATTGTAGACTGTGGCATTGTGTTGTGTGACAAAACTGCACATTTTAGCGTCGCTTCTTATTGTCCAAAGCACAAGGTGCACCTGTGTAATGATCATGCCGTTTAATCAGCTTCTTGACATGCTACACCTGTCAGGTGGATGGATTATCTTGGCAAAGGAGAAATGCTCACTAACAGGGATGTAAACAAATTTAGAGAGAGATAAGCTTTTTCGAACGTATCGGGAAAATTCCGGGTATATTTTATTACGGCTCCTGAAACACGAGAACAACACTTTACAATGTTGTGTTTACATTTTTGTTCAGTGTGGATTAAAAAATAAAAAAAACGTTTTTTGCACATCCATTGTTTAGGGAAGTTGGCTAGCCTAGTAGGTACTGTATATAACCTACTACTGTACCAGTTCTGATAAGGATTCTAATAACTAACATAAAGGGGTTTTAATCTAACCCATTTTATTAGGCTCAGTTACACATCAGAGGGCTGCCAGACTGTTAAGCAGTTCCAATAGACTCCAACCTTAATGCTAAATGAGTAAAATAAGTACTTGGGTTTTTTAATGCTGCTGGGTATTTAACAAACAAACACACGTTGCCCGATATGAAAGGCGGCCAGGCTCTGCATTTGGCTGCTAATTCCCAGCACTTTAGTGCCGTAGAACAATGAGTCATTTTCCATATCTTAATTAAACTGGCAGAGTCCTTAAAGACAACATCTCACCCCTAATTCAAGCCCCACATTTGCAAGAGAGTTCAATGCTCATTCTTCTTTCTTCCCAACAATAAAGTGAATTAGCTTGGGTTAATCTAGTTCTTTCATAATGACATTACGACATTTTTCAATTAACCTCTTTTCACTGCCTGTTGTAAAGGACTTCATAAATGACTTCCCATCCAGCCAGCGATGAGTGCCAGTGCCCAGGGACGTGGGATGCACAGGACCCTGTCTTATCCATGTCTGCATGCCTCCACCTCTACTTTATAACAACACGGATTGACCTGCTGCTTTAAGTCTCCAACCGAAATGACAATATGTCTTGCCAAGTGTCAACAATGCAACACTGAGAAGCTTCAGACATTTCCTCTCGGTTTGGGCCGGTTGTTGTTTTCAAAGCGCAGAAAAAATAAGAACTAAAGCAGTATTCTTGGGATATTTAGATTATAAATTTTTTTGAGTGGAAAGGTGTAGATAGTGTTAATTTAATCAAATAGTCCTCTGAAAGTCTTATTGAAAATACCATTCAAAATACCTCTTTCGGCAGGTACCATCGATAGACCTGAACAATTCTGTCTTGTTCCCCACCGCACAAAGCTTCATCAGATCACAGCAAATAACCACGGCAAACATCACCATATATATAACGAGAGGCGGCAGACTGGTAGACTCAATGTACAGGTAGACTGCTTGTTTTCAGAAGAACGCTGTGTGACCACGGAGACCCTGATCGTGGTTGGATTGTAAAATGTAGACTGCTTGTTTTCAGAAGAACACTGTGTTACCACGGAGACCCTGATCGTGGTTGGATTGTAAAATGTAGACTGCTTGTTTTCAGAAGAACGCTGTGTTACCACGGAGACCCTGATCGTGGTTGGATTGTAAAATGTAGACTGCTTGTTTTCAGAAGAACGCTGTGTTACCACGGAGACCCTGATCGTGGTTGGAATGTAAAATGTAGACTGCTTGTTTTCAGAAGAACGCTGTGTGACCACGGAGACCCTGATCGTGGTTGGATTGTAAATGTAGACTGCTTGT
>NC_143044.1:58330000-58332500 GCF_057628025.1 Oncorhynchus mykiss | reverse complement strand
GCTTTAATGATCTGTGAATGGCCAACTACAAACTGATGTGGGCCACTATAATTCTACCAGGCTTTAATGATCTGTGAATGGCCGACTACAAACTGATGTGGCCCTTAGTCTACCAGGCTTTAATCATCTGTGAATGGCCGACTACAAACTGATGTGGGCCACTAGTTATTAGGCTTTAATCATCTGTCAATGGCCGACTACAAACTGATGAGGGCCACTATCATCTACCAGGCTTTAATCATGTGAATGGCCGACTACAAACTGATGTGGGCCACTATCATCTACCAGGCTTCATGAGTCTGTGAATGGCCGACTACAAACTGATGAGGGCCACTACATACTACCAGGCTTTAATGATCTGTGAATGGCCGACTCAAACTGATGAGGGCCACTATCATTACCAGGCTTTAATGATCTGTAAATAGCCGACTACAACTGATGAATGGCAGCATCACTCTTCAGCAGCACTGCACTGAGCAAACTGGCCTCATGTAAATTCCAGCCACAATAGTAATGAATGTGTTTTTTTTTGTTTGTTCACACCTCTCCACCCACCAACCCCTAACCCAACCTCTCCACCCACCAACCCCTAACCCAACCTTCTCCACCCACCAACCCCTAACCCAACCTCTCCACCCACCAACCCCTAACCAAACCTCTCCACCCACCAACCCCTAACCCAACCTCTCCACCCACCAACCCCTAACCCAACCTCTCCACCCACCAACCCCTAACCCAACCTCTCCACCCACCAACCCCTAACCCAACCTCTCCACCCACCAACCCCTAACCAAACCTCTCCACCCACCAACCCCTAACCCAACCTCTCCACCCACCAACCCCTAACCAAACCTCTCCACCCACCAACCCCTAACCCAACCTCTCCACCCACCAACCCCTAACCCAACCTCTCCACCCACCAACCCCTAACCCAACCTCTCCACCCACCAACCCCTAACCCAACCTCTCCACCCACCAACCCCTAACCCAACCTCTCCACCCACCAACTCCTAACCCAACCTCTCCACCCACCAACCCCTAACCCAACCTCTCCACCCACCAACCCCTAACCCAACCTCTCCACCCACCAACCCCTAACCCAACCTCTCCACCCACCAACCCCTAACCCAACCTCTCCACCCACCAACCCTAACCCAACCTCTCCACCCACCAACCCCTAACCCCAACCTCTCCCTCTGAAACTGTCATTTGGGAGTACGAACGACGGCGTGTGATAAATCCAAGAGGCCGTGGCGCCCTCGTGATCGAGCATGAATCATAATCCACGACTACGACTGGGTTCCACTGCACACACTGTGTTTAACAAGCTTCTGGAACAGAGTCACGGAGGTCTATTAATAAGGAACGTCCTCGTCGGCTCAAAAGAAAACAGGAGGGCTGTGCGGCTGTGTGTGTGTGTGTGTGTGTGTGTGTGTGTGTGTGTGTGTGTGTGTGTGTGTGTGTTGTTTGGTGTGTCGCAGGCCTTGAAGGAGTGTGCACCGGGCCATAGGACCAAAGCCGTATTAGGTTAGTGATAGCGATATGGATGTAGAAGGCATGATCAGTAGAGTGACTGTACTAGGAGAATGACTGTACTAGTAGAGTGACTGTACTAGGAGAGTGACTGTACTAGGAGAGTGACTGTACTAGTAGAGTGACAGTACTAGTAGAGTGACTGTACTAGTAGAGTGACAGTACTAGTAGGGTGACTGTGCTAGTAGAGTGACTGTACTAGGAGAGTGACTGTACCAGAAGAGTGACTGTACTAGTAGAGTGAGTGCGCTAGTAGAGTGACTGTACCAGTAGAGTGACTGTACCAGTAGAGTGACTGTGCTAGGGGAGTGACAGTACTAGTAGGCTGACAGTACTAGTAGAGTGACAGTACTAGTAGAGTGACTGTGCTACGGGAGTGACTGTGCTAGGGGAGTGACAGTACTAGTAGAGTGACAGTACTAGTAGAGTGACTGTACCAGTAGAGTGACTGTGCTAGGGGAGTGACAGTACTAGTAGAGTTACAGTACTAGTAGAGTGACTGTGCTAATAGAGTGACTGTACTAGTAGAGTGAATGTAGAGTGACTGAGTCTGTAGCTGCTCACTAACACAAATCAATGGGCTCTTATCTTTCACACTAAAAAAAAACAACTGCCTCCATCTATTCATTACCTAGACTGCAATTTAGACCCCATCACTCATTACACACACACACACACACACTGACGCACACACACACACACACACACACACACACACACACACACACACACACACACACACACACACACACACACACACACACACACACACACACACAGACACACACACACACAGACACACACACACACACACACACACACACACACACACACAGGAAGGCAAGCACACATGCATGCGCGCGCACACACAGACACAGTCACCCCAGCATGTAATTCAGTGATTAACACCTTCAGGCTCAGTGGGTCTAGTCTGATGAACGTGTAGAATGGAAGTGAATATGAAGGC